>NC_140479.1:23879338-24124338 GCF_051167445.1 Perissodus microlepis | reverse complement strand
AGTGTTGTTGTGGGTCGAACTGCAGTCGTGGGTGTAGAGAGAATACAAGAGGGGGCTCAGCACACAGCCCTGTGGGGAGCCGGTGCTCAGTGTGCGAGTGGAGGAGAGATGAGGGCCGAGTCTTACAGTCTGGGGCCGGTTTGTGAGGAAATCCTTTATCCAGGCACATGTGAGAGGAGGGAGGCCAAGAGTGACCAGTTTGGTGATGAGGATGTCCGGGATGATTGTATTAAAGGCTGAGCTGTAGTCCACAAAGAGCATTCGGACGTAGCTTTGCCGCTGCTCTAGGTGACTCAGCACAGCGTGGAGGGCTGTGGCGATGGCGTCTTCTGTGGATCTGTTTGCACGGTATGCAAACTGGTGGGGGTCGAATTCTGGGGGGAGGTAATCCTTGATGTGCTGAAGGACTAGTCTCTCAAAGCATTTCATGATTTCCGGTGTGAGGGCCACAGGGCGGTAATCATTCAGGCTGGACATGGGAGACTTCTTCGGCACTGGGATGATTGTGGCTGATTTTAGACAGGATGGGATGGCTGCCTGATCCAGTGAGAGGTTGAAGAGTCTGGTGAAGATGAGGCCGGTCCAGGTACTCCATCTGGACCGGCCGCCTTCCTGGGGTTCACTGCTAGGAGCACACGTCTGACATCGTGCTCTGTTACAGTGAGTGGAGCGGTGCAGGAACCAGGTGAGGATGAGGATGGGAGCAGGGCTGAAGCAGATGAGTGTTGCTGTTGTGGTGTTTCAAAGCGGGCGAAGAAGCTGTTTATTTCCTCTGCCAGCTGCCCACTCGGGTTTTCTGTTTTCGCAGTGCTGCCTCTGTGGTTGATGATGTCTTGCATTCCCTGCCACACCTCTCGTGTGTTGTTGCTGGACAGGTGGGACTCGATGTTCCCTTTGTGGTCTGACTTGGCTTTTTTAATCCCCCTTTTCAGGTCAGCTCGAGCAGCCCTGTACAGAGCTCTGTCACCTGACCTGAAGGCGGCATCACGGGCTTTGAGGAGTGAGCGGACCTCGCTGGTCATCCAGGGTTTTTGATTTGGGAAAACCCGAATGCTTTTGTCCACTGTCACATTTGCAGTACAGAACTTGATGTAGTCCAGTACTGATCCTGTGAATGTTTCTAGGTCCTGGTGTTCAAATATGTCCCAGTCTGTCTCTGTGAAGCAGTCCTGTAGTTTGGAGAGAGCATGAGAATGTGTGCCTACTGCCAATGTAAAGGGTTACACAGGGATTAACAGTTTAAATATCATGTTATTCTTAGATACAGCTTTAATATTGGTGTTATTATTATGGGGGAGGTTAGTTTGGTTACCATGGTATTCAGGTTTAAGTGTAAAAATGGTGGCCTAATGGCAGAACATAAACTACACGAGGTAGTTTGAGAATATACAGGGGATGTCATGGTGGTGACAAGCTTGTTTTTTCTGTGCCTCAGGTGGAAATGTGGCCGGTTTCGTCAGAGTCGTCCTGCTCACCTGCTCTGAATGTACATGATGTCATGGTCCTGGGCCATGTTGGCCCAGTATTCTTGGTTTTCGTGTGTTTTGTATTTTGTTCTTTATTTATGCCGTGGTTCCTAGGTTCTGTTAAGATGTTCCTTATTTGATTACCCTCTGTGTATCTGTGAGTCCTCGTTTCCCCTCCTTGTGTTTTATTCCATGTTTTCCCCAGCCTGTTATGTCTGTGCTCTCCCCATGCTCTCTCTCATCCTGTCTGAACCTCTGCGTACTTCCTGTTTCACTTTGACAGTCTCCCGTCAGTGTTGCGTTTACTCCTGCCGTGTCTTGTTATGATTATCAGTGTCACCTGTGTTCCCCGTGTGCTCCCACTTCCCTCGTTAACTCTCTGTGTATTTATGTCTGCGTCTCCCTCAGTTCTGTGTCGCGTTCTCCCTCATCCATGGCCGTGTGTTTTTCCGTGTAACATGTTATAGTTTCCAGTTTAGTTTGTATGGTTTTTCTGTCCAGCAATAAAGCTGTGCATTTTGAGTTAATTCCTGCCTCCGTGAGTTTGCGATTGGGTCCTCATCCAGCCTGCACACAGCCGCAACCATGACACATATCAAGTTCTTGGTACTTAAAGGCTTGATGGTGCTGCATTTCTTTGATTGTTTTGTTATGGTGTAGTGATGCTCAGAATAAAATGTAATTTAGTTTTGTTTGTTTTTTTCTTCAATTTTCATGCTTGAAGCTGATAATCTAGAAACTGAAACATTGCATTTCAAATAAAGTCTCTTAGAAGTAAAAGGGCAGTGTGAAGAAATTCTGTCTTTTCTTTAAACCATGTGCAATTCATCTCTGTCTGCCCCTGTCTCTCTGAGGTCCAGATAACCATGTTAATACTGCAACTGAACAACTCCACAACACCTTCCCAAATAGACTCGCAGACCTGCTGTCTAACAACATAATTGCTTCATTAGTATAAAGGGCACAAGTATAACTTTTGACAAGTGTGTATGCAAATCAAGTTGTCTGTTCAACAGACTTTATCCGTATAATGAAAAATCACTGGAAACATGTTGGGGATCTTAGCCCTGAAATGCAAATTTAAGGATAAGTAATGTATTTTTAACAAAGTGAGCAGTGCGCTTTAAAGATAAGCCACAAATATTTGACAGGCTTCTTTTTTGTGCCATCACATTGTAAAGTTTCTCTTTATGATGATATAAAATAACAAAAGAAGGCATTATAAATAAAGGGCAATGTATGATAGACCAGATTATGGGCTTTTAAGCAGAATACTGCCTTTGAACTTTATATCAGATATCATTATGTGATTAGAGCTGGGAAATATTGTGTACAGGTAGGTTGTGATGACAAACACTTAAATAAGGCACCTTTACAACAACCAGAGTGATTTAAGCAGACGGCTTCAACATCCTGCCGAATGGGTGTTTACAGTAGCTTCATTTTTCTCTCTGTGATGATTCCCCTGCTGTTACACCTTTGGCTTCAAAGCTATAGCTTAAAGGGCACCGCTGCCATGCTACATCGCTGTCCACATTGACAGTTTGACACAGAATCATGAGGTTACCTTGAAATGGCACTGATCTGATGGATGAGATTACTTTTTTTATGCACTCACATAACATGAAGAGAGTGCATGGGATCTATGGTTAAGGAAAACTCCACACTGTTGAAATTTGGGTCATTAATCTATTTGTCCATTACTTAAAAAAAACAAAACAAAATGGCAACTGTTTATTCAAAAATGAATGTATTAATTACTTTCATGGACAGAAGAAGCATCGTGATATAGTTTAAATGTCATGACATTTTGCATTAGCTGCTTCACGTCCGTTCATCAATTTGAACATCAAGGATCTCGTCTGCCACCGTCTCCCGTTAGCTTTTAGTATTCATCCGTCTAAGCAGAGAAGAGCATGTGAAGCAGCTCAAAAATTCTTAATGTAGATTTATATACAAAATTTCATGCAACATTCAATTAGAAAAAATAAATACATGAATTAAAAAAGTACAGATACTACATATATGCACACCCCTTTGAGGCACCCCTCATATGTTTTTATTTTGCTTCCAAGCAGCTACACCTCGTCATAATTTTTAAAATTGGTCTTGAGCAATAGTTCTCCAGTCTTTTTGAAGACCCACCCTTTTTTTCTTCTTCTTTTAAGCCATTTAACACTGACTGATCATTGAAGTATAAAAAAGGCACCTAACTCAAGGCATGAACCTGTGTTTTGTCTGCATGTAACTGACAACTTGGGATAGAACCCATTTTAAATTGTAACTTTAGGCATTTTGTTGCTAGCAGCACATAATTTATTTCCATTTCTTTTACCGAATATACAAAAAATGCCAAAGACAACACAGTTTGAACGAACATAGTGATTCCCAAAGAGCTGTTGGCTGTGTGTGCAGTAATAAAGAGGACGTAATATGTGGAAACTGGGCAAAAAGAAGTGGCGAAAAACTATCGAGAGCAGAAAAATATATCTAAAGTCAAGTCCTTAAAATAACGATTAAAAAAAAAAAAAAAAAAAAAATCGATCAAAACCTGACCCAGGACCCAGTAGATGCATCTGACTATTCAGTTGATCTATTTACTCTTTGCTGAAGCTTAATCAGAAATGGCCTCGATGGAAGGGTGAATCCAGATGTTCAGTTTTTAGTTCAAATTCTAATCAACCTGCAAGAGCCTGTCAGAAGATAGCTATGGTGGAGGCTCTGTCATGGTTTGGGGCTTCACTGGAGTCAGTGGTGCTTGAAATCTTGTCAAAACTACTGAAATTAAAAACACATACAAGTATCACTGGATTGTACTACCATGCAATACCATCTTAAAAGTGTCTGGTTGACAACAACTTCATTTTTCAGCATGACAGTGATCCCATACACACTGTCAATGCAGTACAGACATACTGCACCTGGTTAGAAAAACACACAATGGAATGCTACCAGTCATGGATTGACCTCCTCATTGCCCGGACCTCAACATACTGAAGCAGTTTGTGATCAACCTGATAGAGAGCAGAACAAAATGCAGCCAACATCCAATGAAGAGCTTTGGATTTACTTCAAGAATCCTGGAGAATTATTCCTGAAGAGTCCTTAAAGAAATTACAAGAACGCTTGCCTAAGAGGTCAGGCTGTCTTGAATACAGTTTTTCTCAAATGTTAAAACACAAAAGCCAATCCTGTAACCCAAATGACCAGTAGTCTAAACACATTTACTAAATGTAGCCACCATATTCCAGTACCATAAACACATGTCACATGAAGACACAATTCACAAAACACAACCCTCTGTACTCATAAATCTAAACACATTTTTCCTTGCTAAAACACATGTTGCAAAACAACTCTGCTCATATTCTCAAATGAAAGCCCATGTGATGCAAAATGCTTGCCACAGTCACCAATCTTTGAACACAGGGAACACACCTGGCGTCAGTCACTACACACAACGACTCAAAATTGAAGACACCCGTTGCTAATGATGTGACCCCACCTATAAAAGCATAGTTTGGTGAAGATGCCAAACAATCACAATGGATGAAGGCATTCGAGCGTGCGGAAGGAGAAGAGCTGCAGGCCAAAGAGGAAGAGGGGTTGAGATCAGAGGAGGAAGAGGTGAAGGCCTAAGAAGAAGAGGAGTTCGGAGTAGAGGAGGAAGAGAAGGAGGCCAACAAGAGAGAGGAGAAGGTCCAGGTGGGAGAAGAAGACAACCTCGCACCATCATAACAGATGATATGCAAGCAACAGTAATTGATCATGTCATTGGCCATGGCATGACAATGGCTGAAGCGGGACGAAGAGTACATCCAAACCTGAGTAGGTTCACCGTGGCCACCATTATCAAGGCATTTAGACAACACAACAGGTATAGTACGCTATTGCTTTCTTTGTCACACTACTGTTTTACAGGCCTGTGAAAGTGGTCTGTTACTTTACATGTAGTTTTACATATAAATCAGTCAATTGACAACACATGTTTCTTTCTTTAGAGCTGAAAGGATGCCACATAGAGGTGGGAGGGTTGCCATATTCACAGCGGCACAAGAAACCCTCATTGCAGATATGGTCCGTGAGAACAACTACATTAGGCTCCGAGAGATCAGAGACAAAGTCATTGCAGATAATGTAAACTTTGAGAACATTGATGCTGTCAGCGTGTCCACAATAGACCGAGTTCTCCGGCGCCAACAGATGAGGATGAAACAGGTCTACAGGGTTCCCTTTGAGCGCAACTCTGCGCGACACATAGAACAACGTTACGAGGATGTGCAAGTACGTATACATCCATGTCCACAGTACAGTTAGTGGACATACTGTGTTGCTTAGTGGCCTACATTACTTCTGGACAATACTGTGCTACCTGATTGACCGTTCTGAACACCTGTACGCTTTTCCATGTTCACAGAGGATAATGCAGTTGGACGCGATGGCCAGACCCCATGAGTACCTCTTCCTGGATGAGGCTGGCTTCAACCTCCAGAAACGAAGGCGAAGAGGCCGTAACATCATTGGCCAAAGAGCCATCACTGAGGTTCCTGGCCAACGGGGGGGTTACTCTTTGTGCAGCTATGGGTACGGAGGGGCTTGTCCACCGGCATGCTGTCCTTGGGTCTTACAACACCCAACGTCTCCTCACCTTCCTAGAGGAGCTAAAAGACATCCTCCTGGACCGTCAACAACACCATCCTAGGCTAGCACATCACATGTATGTGATCATTTGGGACAACGTCCGCTTCCACAAAACACACCAAATCAGAGAGTGGTTCACCACCAACAGTGACCACTTTTTAAACGTCTGTCTGCCACCCTACTCCCCTTTCCTGAACCCTATAGAGGAGTTCTTCTCATCATGGAGATGGAAGGTGTATGACAGACAGCCATACACAAGAGAGAACCTCGTACGGGCAATGGAGATGGCCTGTGCTGACATCCCAGTGGAGGCCTTCCAGGGATGGATTCGCCATTCCAGGGCGTTTTTCCCGCGGTGCCTAGCAAGGGACAATATAGCCTGTGATGTGGATGAGGTGATGTGGCCCAATGCAGCTCGGCGACATGATGCCGCACAGTGACTGTGTGTAATACTGTAAAAAGACCGTGTAGACAATAAAAAAGACTTCACACCCTGATCATGTTTCCGAGAGTACTGTTGTGTGCGATAGATTCTGTTTTTGCATTGAGTTGTGTTACAGTAGTGTACGTACATGCAGGATGTTTTTATAGATTTATAGTCTTCATGTGAAACTCACAAATCTAAATGCCTAATCCCCTGCAGGGTTCTATGACGATCCGTTACTGTACAGTTTATAAAAATATGCATTGGCAGTTATGAACCAAAGAACCTTCTCACAAATTGAGCATTGTGTTTTCAATTGTTTTGCTGTAGTGTGTAATGCTGTGTATAGTGTTTACAGTTTTGACAGCTTCGAGCTGCTCTCTTGGTGTGGGAGTTTGAGTTTTGCAGTGGGAAGGTGTGGTTGTGTTTATGTAGCTTTAGAGAAGGGTGTTGTGTTTGGACATTGGGGGACCTGGTGGTAACGTTTGTGACATGTGTTTTAGCATTTGAGAAAAACTGTAATGAAGTTGGTCATGCCAAATATTGACTTTCAAGCTTCAAGCATCAGAAGTTTTCCTACCAAAGTATAGATTAATGGGAGTGGCTCAAGAAGTTTGAACAGTACTGTATTTTGGAGAAAACACAAGCTTGGGTTGTTTTGGTTTTGAAACACTTTAGTCTCATCAATCTTAACTATTCTTTTTCTAGACAGAACAGGCTGTTTTCTACTAAATGGATGTAACACCTGAATGATGCACTTTACAACAAACTACAGACAAAGTTTGCGACTTGTTGCTGAACACAGTGAGTATTTTAAAACCTTAAGAGCTGGAAATGTTCATCATAAAGCAGTAACACACCACTAAAAGCACAAATGTTCCTGTTTTTTTTTGCAATTATAAATTAAACACAGATTAAATGCTATACTTGGAGTTTATTCCATAATATTGTAACATTTCTTCAGCAAGGCAAGAGAAAAATCACAGTTTTGGTTGAATATCAATAAAATCATAGCATCTCATATGTGCTTAAAGTAAGTTGATTTTAATATTTAATGACAGCCATGATGAGCACCAAAATATTAAGCCTATCAGCCGGTGCTTTAAGTTACCTAAAAATAACCTAAATACATATAACAAGGATTTCACTGCCATAAGCACATAGTTTATGCAATGAATTTCCCATCATGCATATTTTGCATTGGCAGGAATCAGGCAGAGATTAGTTCAGTATTTCATATTTATCCTAATAACATATCACTAAGGCAGTATTTAAGTTCTTACCCAAATCAGTTGCTATTAGAAAGTAGCAGTAAAGTTGGGCAAATACAAATTTACACACATGTAAACGTGTAGTTTTAAAGCAGCTTTGTGTTTGAGTTTTGCTTCTTTATAAAAACTGACATCTCCTAAGTTAAAAAACATTGTCCTTTGCACAGATTATCCCCAGACAAAAGCAACTTCCCCCTTACTCTTGACTTAATGGCAGACCCCTGTACATGGTAATCACATTAAGCTGTATTTGATGTGTTGTGTCAAGTTTAGAGGTGACCTCCCAAGGGAGGGTTCACTGGAAAAATTTAACATAGCTGGTAGTGCATATGTAATTAAAAAGTATGTTATCTCTGGCCAGAATGTTATGGCTAAGCACTGGCGTAAGTCCAGCAAACACTGATATAATCCCACCCAGCTCTGTTTCTCTGTGGATGGGGTCACTGGGTCACTAACTGCCTCCTTGTGTGCTATTCAGCTGCAGCGAGACAAGGGAAACCACTTCAGAGAATATGAGTCACAGGGTCCGAATGGCGCAGCTCCCAGTTTCCAACTTGTTCTTTTTCGTAATTACTTCTCAATACTTTTGCTTTTCAGGTTTCACACTGTACAGCATACAAGGCTGAGAGGAAACCAAAAATCTTTCTGCTTCGTTAATGCAGGGATTTGCTCAAAGAAAAATACAGATTAAATATTGTTAATGGCTTTACTTAAATCATGTTTGTGCTTTAAGGAGTTATTTTAATCAGTTCCAGAGGATTAGTCAAAAAGCACAGTTTCACTAAATGCTGCTCAGAATAAATGATTGCATTTTATGCACTGAAGCACCCACTGCTCCACCACTAAAATATGGCAATTCTATCAGTTGTGATTGATCTCAAACTCATTAGAGATGTAGGGTTCAACATATTGGCCCATTTGCTACAGTGCGCTAAGAGGAAGTTCACGGTTCGATCAGCCACGTCTCAGCCTGTGAAGATGTAGGAAAGCTCTGAAAACTATTTTGTTTCAACTTACCTTCAAAGCAGTTAATCAACCTGCAAAAAAGTCATCTAAGCTGTGGAAAACTTCTCAAGGCAATGTAAAGGCCTAAAATGCCTTTGTACAATCCTGCATGGCATACGAAATACAGGATGTTATGTTTTTCACAGATTTCTAAGATCATGCCAGAAATCTTTTACACTCATGATCAACATTTTCATTTAGAAAAACTGAATTGCAGAAGTCTGTAGCTCAGGAAGCACTTCCATATAAACAGTTCTCCTGGAATCATAGCTAAACTATGAAGCAGATATTGGTTTTTTTTTTTTTTGGGGTCTGATGGCTTTGAGACCTTACTGTGAATGGAGTGGGTGGTAGATGCTCTGCATTTGTGAGCGTTTGGAGAAAGAAGGAGGGAGCAGTTTGAGGCATAATTGCCAACCCAAGGCCTGCCAATGGCTCTCTGGCTGTGAGAGCATGGAAGAGGTCTTGTTCTGACAAGAAAGGTCAGGAAGAAAACTTTTGCAACAAGAAGAAAAAAAAAAGCGATCGAGAGAGAGACTTTGGGGAAGAACAAATCTTGCATCTCTAATGAAATCCCATCAGGCATTGATATCAACATTATGCACACACTTTTGTGCGTTTTAGAGAAGAAAAATATTTTCACAAGGCATACTTACTTTCTTCTCTTTCAAATACAGCCTCAGAAATTGTTAGTCATAAATTCTATCTCTCTCATAATTGTGCATGACAAGCAGATGCTGTAATTGAGTAGAGACTTGATTTCTTGCACAGTCAAATTAGCTGAAGATGACCGTGCGGTGAACTGCAGGAGGTTTAATTCCCTCTGTTTACATCATTGGCAGAGCCTTTGTTTTGCTTGATTCACTATGTTAATACAGACTCCTCTCAGATCACGCAGTGAGCAGTGACACAGTGCACATAAACTGATACACGATATCTGACTCTCCCAATAAACTTGCTCTCGGTGTCAAAATAAAAGGAAGAACAAGACTGGATTATGACTGTGCTTGAATATAAGTGTTACAATAGGTACTGTGCAAAGGGTTTTGGCTCTATCGTAACTTATGGTTGTGTTGCAAGAATATTGGTTAATGAATGAAATCCTAAAACTGAGGACACTGATCACCCTTTAAACAGCACTATCCCTTAAAAACTGATCTATTAAAGATACTTTAAGTTTTTATCATTATGTCCAATCTCTTAACTCACAAGCAAAATGTTTTTTCAACAAGTGCTTTGACAGGCGACACAAATTCGACATCGATAGGCAGGCAACACAAAGATGTAAGATAAATATTGTTTTTAAAGCAGAATATCATTGTGTGTAAGAAAATTTAGAGCACTGAATGAATCACATACACCTTATTCTCTAATGTTTAAGCATTCAAATCTAATATGTGTCCTCATGTTCTCTGAGATTCTACTCAGATCTACTGTTTTCATTATACTTTTTATCCTGATATCTGATCTAAGCTCCACAACAAGTCCTCGCATGCACCGACGTGCAGATGGAACCACTTTCGCTGTACTTGCTAGTTGACCTTTTATCTAGACTTAACAGAGCATTTCTCAAGTCGATTTTGGACAAAACTCAGTTGTCTGCTCATGGATTTATTGGTTTCCATTTGTGTTGCAAGTGGCTAGGACCTTCTATATGCCTCCCTCTTGCGATCTAGCCAGTGTTCATCCTGTTGTTACTGGCAGGGTTACTGTGAATTTAATATGAAACACTGCCAAAAAAAAGAAAAAAAAGAAGAAGAGAGGACTGCATTGTTTATAGGATTTATTCCTGCACTACATCACAGGTCAGTTACTTTTTAGGCCATGTTTCAAATCAGATGCTACAGGGTGAAACTAGCAAGGATGTGGTAAAACGTTAAATATAAGTAAAAATACAGAGTACATTAAGGTAAGTTAGTTTCTACATGTTGGCATAAAACTAAAATCTAAAACAGCACAAATCAGTTTTTGCGCCAGTGCTGTCAAGTTGGCCTCAGGTTTCCACGAGGGGGGCGCACGTTAATTATCTGCATGAAAAATAAACTTTAAAGATAGACTCACAGGCTGCTGGCCAAAAGAAAGTGATCACACCACTATGAAATGAAAAAACAAAACAACATACACATCATAAAAAGAGATCTCCATCAGAAGTTTTAAATATTTGGTGTCGGTTTTATATGAGCTTATTTCTCAGGTAGGCACGTTTGAAAAAAAAAAAAAATGTGTGCAGAGAGTAATTTCCTGATATGTGGATAGTCGTAGAATATTTAAGAGCAGAATCGAGAAGAGAGCAGTGGGGTTATATGTGGACAATGTGGTGGCCAATGAGGTCATACGCCACTTATGTTCATCAATGGTGCCTTTGTTTAGCCATCCCCCACAACTACCTTAAAGACCACCCCACCACACACACACTCAAGTTTTAAGCATACTTAGATATACTTAGATTGGAAGATGGGACATTTCAACATTTCTTAAAATCCTAATGGGTTTGGTGCTGGAGGGGAAGAGGGTGAAACTTAATTGGAATAGACTTTTCCACCTCTAAATTTTAATGAACTGCTAGGCTGAATGTCTCTTATTAGGTGAAATTGCCCATTAGCATTTTAAATGACCAGCTATCTTCATTATAATCAGGGTGAGCTGCATTTCTGTGCTGAAGATCTATTGATTGCTTGGCAATGTCAAAGTCTGCATGAAGACATAGAGGCAGACTGCGTGTGACAGACTTCGGCCACAGATGAGAGCGAGTCGGCGGAGCAGTCGGAGCAGTCAGGCGGAGGGAAAAAGGGAATGATCCGTTTTGAACACTTTCAAATAATTACAGTCACGCAAAGATAATTACAGTGGTGGGAATGTTACTTTATCTTGAGACAAACATATCCTATACAGTGATTCAGTTTAAGCTTCCTGTGAAAACAATCAGTCATGATGATTGTGCACAGTTGAGATGACACATTTGTAACGGTGTTCTGTTCCACTGTACAAGACGCATGACTTTTAAATGCGTGTGCTCTACATTTTACTTTGGCAAACTAATTCTATGCGTTATGTGAAGATTCAGCATAACATACTTTTTTTGCATATTAATTACATTCTAGCAGTCTGGAGTGCTATTATTAAGCATTTTCACAAGAGAAGCTGTGATGAGAGTGGAATACGTGCATCAAAAGCTTTTTGCTAATTACTTTGAATTTATGATGATGTACTGCAGTC
Source organism: Perissodus microlepis (assembly GCF_051167445.1). Lineage (NCBI taxonomy): Eukaryota > Metazoa > Chordata > Actinopteri > Cichliformes > Cichlidae > Perissodus > Perissodus microlepis. Next base: position 24,112,315 of record NC_140479.1, on the reverse strand, counting down.
TGTGCCTCACGCTATACATTTAAGCTCAGTTAATATTTGACAAGGGCCCTTTATAATTGCTTCCCTTTGAAAGGAAGAAAATCTTTTAAAATTCAGCTGCGCATACACATCTGCTCTTTGAGTCCTGTTGCCACTTTCTAATAGCTATAATGGGGAAAAAGTGCGAGTTATTTCAGACAGCTTTCAAAGCACTAATGATAAGAGGATAATTATAATGTTATAATGAATAAATGTTAAACAGTAATTTCATGAAAGCCCATGTTTAATAATCACTGATGATTTCTTATTAGGGCAGTTTGAGGTTTCCTGCTTCTCAACAGTACCCAGAGTTTCTTTGACAGTTTTTCAATTTTTGACTGAAAGCACCCTGAGCAAATATTTGAAAGCCTTTCCAGACGAATGCAAACTTGAGACCAAAGTTGGCAAACATTTGCAGTGTATATCGCACAGACCTCATATACAGCCACAATTGCATGTGCCCTAACTCATTATCAACCTCAGAGCCCCAAATATGATCACAATAATCTCATTTTAATTTGATTTACATTGCACAAGGTTTTTGGGGGGTGGGGACTGAATAATCAGATTGTCCCAGCTAGGGTGGGGAGAGTTGGGCAGTCTTTGAGAATAGTTCCAGATGGTGTTGAGCTGGCAGACTGGTAGTGAGAAAAAAACTGGGGACCACTTCCCTCAACCCTCCTCATTTTCCTTCTCAATACTCAGTATCGTTGTCCCTCGGTGCCCTCCTGATTTCCTTCCCCTATCTCTCACTCCCCATCTTCTGTTCACCTCTCACCTCATTCTTTCACCCCCCAACCCACCCACCCCCCCGATGTCATTGCCTATTTCCCCAGATTGTTTTGCTTATCTAAACAGGTCTCGCAGTGTGTTGGCCCAACATAAGGCCAAAGCCAATCCACCACTGCCCCTCCCTTTTCCCCAACCTCCTCACTCTCCTAAGGGGGGCGACAGAGCCCTGCCCTCCGATTACACTGTGGGCGAGGGGTTAGACTACAGCCCTGAGGGCCGGCAGCTGTCAATTAGTGATAACTGCCGAGAAAGAGACACACACGCGTGTGTGTGCACACACCCTCCCTTTCTTACCCTCTTGCTCCTTCGTTAATCGGGGGCCCATCACCTAGCAACCAAGCTGAGGAAGTCCTCAATGGGAATGCCTGGTGAGAGGCACACACAAAAAATGAAGATGGGGTGGAGAAAGAGGGATGGAGGGAACAGGAGGGACAGAGTGTGATGAAAAATAGAGGGGGGTAGATGGAAGGAGGTTAATGAAACCTTTCCAGAGGACATTTTAACATGAGACAGCCGTTGTCCACAAGATATATCCACAGGTGTGGGTTATTGTTCCAATAAACTTTGAATGCTTTTTGTTTTCCCTCCCCCTTGTTATTGCCACACATGATGTGTAGTAAAATAAAAATTGGACGTGACTCAATCACCGCAGACTTTTGAAGGATGCGCACATCAAAACTGCTTCACTGAAAGAAAGTGACACTCTGCTCCTTAATATATTCACTTCATCAGCCAACCTCATTGCCTCGTTCCTCCAGGCGAGTTTGGTGCTCTTGCAAACACATTAATATGAGGTGAATATGACTGCTGCATGCCAGAGCTCTCCACCTCCCCCTCCACCCGTACAACCTCTGTCTGACAGAGTGGCAGCACATTGAGCCGTGAACAGGTGATAAATCCTTGTCAGCTTTTATTAAAACCTAGCCAGGCCAAACAGAACACCTCATATTGAGCTGTAACACCCAAGGAGACACTGTATGAGAGAAAAGAAGGGGCTTCCTGTTTGGTATGCTCTCCAGCAGTGAACAACTGTCTGTTTTCTGATGTAATTAAGTGAATGAGTGCAAACCATCCAAAACCTTTGCACACACTCACCCACACACCTCTGCCCCCTGCTGGTCTGCCAGACCACAGGGCAGGTTATCATTACCTTTTCCTAAATAGAACAGTGAATTGAAGGCTTTTCCACTGCAAAGAGAAGGAGAGGGAGGATGACAAAGCATGCACCTAAAGAGTCCTTTAAATATTTATGTGCAGATATGCATACACAAAGCCAAAAACACATACACCATAAAAATTACAGGGCAACTTATTTATATTCATATAATATTCTATTTTTTTCCCCTCTTCCTGACAAATGTTTTTTTTACAGTTGACCTCTGAGCAGGTCAACCTGCTGACTGGACAACAATAGAAATCATCGCTTTGCTCATTATTTATTTACCTGGCACTAGAGCACTTTTGAGACAATTAATCAAGCCGGTGAAAGATTTATAAGCAGCTTCACTTGAGTGCTCAGACAGTAAATGGGGCAGGTTGTCAAATACAGGGAGTGATCTGTGCAAACCAATTACTTTGTCATGTCATGACGACCCAAATAACCCAAGCAGGAGTTGCTGAAAAATATGAAGCTGAAAGTATGTCTGTGATGGCTGCGCTGTTAGCTCAGTGTTTAAGCAGACTGGACCCTGTCATCACTCTGCAAGGAGAACAAACAACCCACTCTCCTGAAAAATGTCTTTCCTTAATGCCGACTTGCACGTGTGTACTTCTTTGTACACCTCATAGCAGTCAGATGCATAAAATCACACACTAACATTATAAGGGACAATACTTTAAGTATGCTGACAGTACATGTGTCTTCACAGCTGAGTGCACACATGTATGTAAATGCTTGTGTCATCTCAGCACATTTCAGCAGGACAGTCTGAAAGGAGACAGCCAAGCTCCTGTCCTCCCTCCCTCATTTTCTCGTTCCCTCGTTCTCCCTCCTTCACCCTCCTCCGTGTCTTTGTCCTTGATGACCAAGCTGTTGGGTGGTCCGTCTGACCGCTCTGACCCTTGCGTTTGGGCTGACGTAAATTCTCTAATGGTTAGTGTCTTGCTCCCCCTGCGACAGGCCTTTCTGTGCTCAGCTGATGTGAGCCATTACTCCTGCAGAGGTAGAGTCGACTGAGGGAAGCTGGTGTGTGTTGGCGAAGAGGTGAAATATTTGGAATATCTGGGGATATTTCTATGCTTCCAGTGATGCCTGAAGACCAGTGGGCAGAAGTGTTGAAATTACGGGTGATCAGCAGGGGAGCAAACATGTACAGATGACACTTTAGTGCTCACTGAAAAGTGAAGTCAATGTCAAAGTGTCTTAAAGGGTAATAACGCTGAGGGATGGTAGGTGCAGGCTCCAAAACCCTGATGATTTTATTCATTTCCGCTTTGCTTCTCTCATGAAATAGGAAAAAAAATATCAGTAATATTCCCTGTTTTTTTTTTTTTAAATCAAGAAGCATACTTGATAAAAAACAGATACTACAAACTTAGTTAAAAAAGCATAGAGATAGCTAAACAATAACTAAAATGTGTCAAATCAAAGCTTTATTATTCAAACAATGAATTAAGGAAAATATAATATAATACATAATAAAATTAAGTAATGATGAGATTTCATGATTTTTTTTTGTTGCACTTACATAACAAAAGTACATGGAAATTTTTACACACAATAACTTAAATTGCATAATTACTTAAAAGTCATTGTTTCGGACATGAATATCTTTTTTTCTTTTAATCTAGTGGTGAGCAGGTTGGTTTGACGCAACTGAAACTCACTAAATGTATGATTTTGGTAAAAAGATTATGGTCAAAATCACTAGTTTCAAATCTTCTTTAAAAATACATTAAGTCAATTTTGTAAATTATACTTTCACTTACACTAAAACAGACAAGAAAGTAAGGTTACATTTTTAGGTTGTGACTGACAAGTCATTAAAATTCACCATGGTGTTCAGGATTTCAGATCATCACCACCAAGCCTTCACGAACCCACTGGTGACATCACAGCCATGTTTTTTAACTTTTATATACACCCCACCGTCACTCAATAAGCTCCACCAACTCATCTAAAAAGTTAATTTTGGTTCTGAAAAAATGGAAGACAGTGGCGACAATAAAGCTAAACTCACAGCTTCACAACAACAGTCCACAAACCCGGTGACTTGTGGCGATGTTCAGTCAAATACAATCAGTGAATGAAACACAAAGACTATTTCTGTTTTGATTCATGGCATTTCTTATTCATGGCATCAGCCAACACAAAGAAATTGTTACTCTGTGTTATTAGTTGTCCACTAAAGCTCTCACTCACAGCTGGAAGATTTCAAAAATCTTGGAATAGCTTTGTTAGTTTGCCTTTGTTATCAGATGAGAAAACACTTTACCCTCCACCTAAAACTAACAGAGTGTAAGAGAGAGAGCAGCACTTGATTCACTTCTCCTTGTTGTAATTCAGTCAGCCATTTACTGTAAATATACAACTGGAAAATGGCAAAGCTCTGGGCAAATGATGATGTTTGGATTGCCAAATTAAAAAGAAATCTGCAATATGGTTCCTATGATAAGCCAGAGAGTATACACTCTTCACGATTCTTCTTTCAAACTCTTCTTATACTTTACCCTCTCTTTATAAACACTGCAATCAGTGCATCTCTCATCCTTGCCATGTTAACCCCACAAACCAAAAACAGATCATGTAAAACTATGGTTTAGAGCCTGGATTCAAATACAGAAGTGTAAGCAGTGGAGCCTCCTGCCTATTTATCGGCACTAGTCAGAGAAAATGGGCTTGCTGGAGAAAGGGTAAAAAGGATCCATCAGAAATCCTGGAATGGATCAATGGTGAAGTAGATTATAAACAGGGGATCCCTAAAACCTTGGACACACCTGCCACTGTCTGCCTACTGAGGAGAGGCTGCAGAGTCTTCTTAGCCCTCTGTATACAGTAACCAGTAAGAGAAAGAAAGGAACTGAAGAGTGTCTTCAAAGACAACCTGACTCTCTGTAATCACTGCTGTTTCAGCTTTGATCTCAGGGAGAGGAGAGAGAAAATAATTACATGTTTCTGGGTGCCCTTTACAACGTATGAAAGATGATGTTTGATTTGAATCGTAGGGTAATGGGAGGTTGTCTGTGCAAATGTGATGGGGAGGTGTTGAATGCTACTTGAGGGAAATAAAACAAGGCCCAGCAAGGCGTTTTGTTCTATGAGCACTGAAAGCATATGGCGACCTGCCTCATTCTGCTTCCACAGAACACATAGGAGGGGTCAAAAAAATGGCGTGGGGATGACATTAGAGAGCCCCCACTGCACTGTGTGAGGTGTGGAGGACAACACAGACTAACTGACTGATGGGTCTGCATTTCAAAGTGGCTCCACTTATATGTGCCATCGTCCACTTGGGAAAATGCTTTTTATTTTGAGCCCGGCCCTTTTATGAGTGTCTTCCTATGATCTAAGTGATAACAGAGCAGGCAGGCCGAGAATGGTATTAGGATTCTGTTTTGCAGGTATTTTAGTTTCCTTTCATCTTCTATCACTATGAAAGCCTCAGATTTCAAGTAGCGTGGAGCACAGAAAGAGGTATCCTTACTTTGAAATAATGAATGTGGCACAGACAAGAGAACACAAAGCCACCTTTAAGAAGATCCCGTAGTAGGAAGTAAACGTTCACTGAGCTGAATATGAACCATAACATAGCGAAGTGGTACGTTATTAATGTGGTCAATTTTTCACCATGGTGATATCTCAGACTTGATAAAGCATCTCTATCTGTATTGTGTTTTGAGTATATGCTTCATAATAGATGCAAAGTGATTGAATGATCTGGTCAGAAACGAGGCTTGCCTTGAGTCTTGTGCAATTACAAGCTAGATGTGAGGACGCGTAATCAATTTAGAAATCCATGACAGTTTTTCCATTCAGAACACACGGGAAGACAGCCAGTCATCCTTCACGTCCCCTTTGAGACTGATGCATCTACGTCCCGTCTACAACATGTATGACCATATTGCACGCACGCACAACATCACATGCAGCATAATTTATTGAGGTTGTCTAAACATGATGATGGGGAAACCAGCAATAAGTATCAGTCATCTTGCTGAAGCTTGCATTTCAGGTGATTGGGCTTTGAGAAGGCAGACCATGCTTGAAGTCTTGATGGAGCCAACAGCTTTAGGTTTTGACCCTACACCCCTGGCTCTGAAGGAGGAGGACTGATGAATAGTATACTACGCGATGTTTAGACACATCAGTGACTCAGGTTTTCCTTCTGATTCTTAGAAGCAGTTTTCATTTATTACTTCATTTTATTTGGGGGAGGGGCTAATAAACAAATGAAAAAAAGCTTGATGTTTTGGGACGTACTCGTATTTGCTGTCTTAATGGGACAAATAGATTAACGCAATGTACACATGCTTATGACGAAGTGATAAACATATTTATGATTTATCCCATCTTTTTTTGCAGTTGACCATAATGCTTTAGTTTAGACATTACTGGTGTAACTTTGCTCTACATACTATCCTGGGTTTGTTTGTGGTAGCATTATGTTACAGTTTACATCCATGCATATGCTTTTAAAGCAAATACTACTAAACCATCAGGCGATTTGAATTTTCTTTTGATAACAGGTACATTTCTGGTAAATTATGTGAGCTTATGTTGCTGTGGTTATACTTACCATGGTCCTATATCCAAAACAGGTGTGTGGGAGGGGCCAACTCAGCACTTCCTGTTTATATAGGGTCATGATGTCATCGACTGCATCACTGGGTACGACCAAATGAAGGGTTTTTCCTTTTTCATAGTATTGTTTATTTTCCTTAAAGTAACCTTTTGAGTAGTACTGTATGCAGTGTTTTACTTTTCAAACCATTTAGCTGTGTAAATGAGATTGTCAACTGGATGAATAATCTTATTCCTGTTTCTTTGTTTAGATTGCATTGTTTGGTCTAACCCATTTCTTAATGTTTCTTAATATGTGTAAAATTCTGTATAAAACAAGTGAGATTTTGACAACTGTTGTTTTAAGATGGTAGAGTGGCGATGCCAGGAAAAAAAGTACACTTCCAGTCTGCTGATGCTGCCTACTTATCACTTTCCTTACCACTTGCCATACACTACCTCACAATGTATAATATAAAAATGCACTGCAGCCAGAAAACAGGGAAAAGTCATTCTGCAGGATCTATGTAAAAAATCATCAGAGTAACTGAAAGACTACTTATTAACAACTTTTTATTATTTTATTTACTCAATAAAAAACACAAGTACAAATAGCTAACTGTGTTTTTTGTTCTGGGTGGAGACTTCCTGGAGCAGCTAGTGGTCACCTATTAATTCTACAGTCATGAGAAGACACCATTACTAATTGATGATTATGGCAAAATTAGTCTGTTAGTGTTAGATTTATGCTAAGTTGAACTGAATTAGATTCTAAAGATAATTACAGGTGACCTTAAAAGAACTTTAACTCTTTCTTTGTATATCAATCTTTTGGGCTTTTGTCTATTTTATATTTAGTTGTAGAAATATGGGAGGACTTGTTGGGATTGCTGGGATGGTAGAAATGTCTATTTCCTGTAAAAAAATAAAGACTGTAAACTCAGTGTCTTCTGACAATACATGGCAGCCCAGAAGAATCCTTCTTCCTTCATCCTGTGTATTACAGAGAAGGTACATTACTGTATGTAAGGTGGACCAGCACCAGAGGGAGTGTTTGCTGAGCTTCACTCCAGTTGCACCTGTGAGTGGGCAGATAGGAGATGCAGGGAAGCAGGGATGGAGAGATGGAGGGGAGGGGTGGAAGGGAGGAGAAATAGATACAGATGAAAGAAACGGCAGTGACAGATTCAGAAGAGAGGCAGCGAGGGAGAGGTGGAGAGATGGAAGCAAGGAGAGAAGCGGAGGCAGGGAACCCAGCAGGTGTTCCCAGCACGTCTGCCTCCTCCTCTGCAGGATCTCATCCTTAGCTAGGGGAATGACGACACAGCTACTGGCATGCAGGCCGGATAACTGGGAGAAAAAAAAAGGAGCGCAGAAACAACACTCAAGTGTGCCTTTTCACATTTCCGAACATTTTATATAATAAGAGGAAGATGTAAAAAAAAAAAAAAAAAAAAAGCTTGTGAAATAAAACTTAAACTCTCCAACGCTAACACTACAAACATACTTCAGTCTACTAAAGAGTTCAGGCAACAGCAAAAGGAAGAGGACATTTTTTTTTATCATTTTATAATTTGATTGAACAGCTTTCCTGGTTAACTGACTGATGGCAGTCAGATCTGCTGTTTTCCTCTGTAAGCCTAATCCTGTTTCTGTGTCAGCTGGTGTGTTTTTATTGTGTCTGACACCAGGTGGATTATGTTGGTTAATTCACAACGAATCAAACAAAAGCTAATACTAATCCAGCGCGAGGCTTCGGTGTGATGTCTGACGCTCTGGATTAATTCACAACATTCCCCAACCAGCCTAATCCTCAATGAACCAGGCAGGATGCTAGCCTAACTGACAGTTTCTGCCTCGTTATGGCAGGGTGATATGCTTCACTTACCTCTTCCCTTGGAAAATCCATTCTGATGAGTGAGACAAAGGGGAAGCTATTATAGAAAGAATAAACTGGGTAAAACTTTCCCAAAAGCTTTTCTCTGGCAGCCATTAAGGCCAGCTTCAAGCCTTTTGGAGTCTGTTCTGCTCCTCTTAAGATTTAAGTTTTGACATTTTGAAATCAATAGGAAGCAGAGAGATTTTTTTCTTTATTTTTTTATATATAGTTTCACGAAGGCTAGGTGAAAACACTTCAATCAGGCCTGCAGAGGACCTGACACAGGAGACGGGGGGGATCGATCTGTAATGAGTGGAGCCCTACCTGGGGTTCCACTCAAGCCTCGTCTCTTCTCACTAACCTCAAATTCAGCAAATCTACCAACTCTTAGTACAGTAGCTGATTACATCAACTCCCCAAAGTATGCCTTTGCAGAAAAAACACTCCATGGAAATGTTGTTCAAGCTGATTTTGCAGTGTTACAATGATTTTTTTTTTTTTACTTTTAGAACTGCAGTTGTATTTTGCACTTCACTCCGAGCACATTTATAGAATCGATTATAACTAAATAACCAAAAAGGATGTGCAACAGTTAACCTAACGCTAACAGGGATAGGAGTTTCTGGCTTCTTTACTGCAAATGAGTGTGGAAATTTAAAACTACATGACAAGACAGGCAAGCTTTACACCTTTATGCATACTCTGTTTGTTGGCGCCAACAACAAATGTGTGTTTGAGTGTACAGTATGAGCACTGGGTAGCTGACCCTTCTTTTTCTTTGTCATTATCCTCCTCCCCTCTTGCCTCACTACTGCAGCCGGGCTGCTGCTCCAGAAATGTATTGGCCATTTCAAAAGATGCTATTGTGTCATCAAGCCAGCCTAGTTAATTAGGCAACCAGTTGGCCTTCCTCTTTTGAACACACAGTCCCTCTGGGCCCCACAGCTGCTCCCACTATGGAGGTTAAGTGCTAAAACATGTTCCCCCCCTCTACATAACTCACAGTGGTATAGCGCCAATAGATTTCTAGTTATCTTGCAGTAGTCTGCTCAACAGTTTGTCAGAGGGGAACAAAATGGAAAAGCTGAAGTGATGATCTGATAACACTATTCATGGGTGAGTGTTTTTATTTGAAATCGGCAGAAAAAAGAGAGAGAAGCAGTAAAAGTTTAAGAGAAGTAGGTTTAGTGCATTTTTATTTAAAAACTAAAGTGATAGAACCATTTCTTTCTCCTGCTGACTTCATGTGGCCTCAGCTAACCCTCTCTCCACCTCCAAGAATTCTTGTGATGTCATCAAGACTAAATGACGCATTGCCCTAAAATATGATTTACCCATGTCAATCATGTCTCAGCAATTATGTGGGAGAGCCAAGCTCTTTCACATTCCCATAAATACTGACCCAGCAGGAAAAGTCATCGAGATACAAACATAAAAATGAATAAAATGAAATAAACAAAAAACAGTGTGGGACATTTTTGCAAAGAATAATCTGGAAATGCTGTCAAAGTGTTCCACTATGAGGCATTAAAACTCCACATAGCATTTTAGCACCCAGTAAATCTGCAGTGTAATATAGTGATGTGATGTTTCCTCTTTGATCGTGCCATTTTGTGTGTGAGTGTGCACGTGTTTGTGTGCGCTGCGCAGCGGATGTGTTATATGGCAAGTCAGTAAAGTAGTCCAATGTGAAAACCATCTTCCCAAAGTCAGAGAAATGTGATGTGGATCGACGTCGATAATAAATAGCCGCGATAACTGGGGGAGGAACCCATCATCCGGTGGTGAGATGAGACTGCGCGAGGACGAAGTAGCCATAAAAGCCTGAATGAAGAGATGTAAAACAATGAGGCCGGAGAGGATGGAGGTTGGGGAGGGGGGACTGAGGGGGGAGGCAGTGGGAGGAAGGGGTGACGACCCTGGTGAGCGGGCTGGAGATAGAGAGATAAACGGAGAGGAGCAGAATGAGAGGTGGAAAGAGAGAGAGAAGGTGAGTCAGCCATGTCTGCACTCCATCAAAAACTGTGTCAGTCACTCACTACCACCAACACATCCCCACCCCTTCTACCCTATGCCCCCTGCTACACTCTCTCTTCAACTCACATATTAATTTCACTTCTTTTAACCGCCAGCCAGGGCTGTCCTCGACTGAATGTCAATCCGCTGTTCAGGGTGACAAGAGAGTGAACGAGGGAGAAGGGAGCCGGGGCAGGCACGGAGGGAGGAGGGGTGAAAACTGCTTGGCTTGCTCAGAGGCCTTTTTTATCTGAAGGTCTAACCCAACATGACCTGCTGCTTTCCATTTTAATTGCTCTCTCTCTTCTTTTTTTATATTATTCCCGTCTCTTTGCCTGGCATTTAGAGACATTTGAAGACAGTAGACATCTGAGGCTCAGACATCATGACAGAGACAGACAGGGAGGGTGACAAGTGCACAACTGTGGCCAAAGAAGCAGAGTATGCACCAGCCAATAAAGGAGGGGAATAGAGATGCAGGAGATGATCAAATTGGCACGCATGCAAACTATCTGCTGATGTGAATGATGGGATTTATCCCCTGTGGTGCAAATTCCAATTAATCAATGCCAGTCTCATTCAAACCCAAATCAGATTTGGACTGAAATTTATGTGCCAGCAAGTTCTTACTGAAGGCGATGATGTTCTTTATCTGCCCACACCAACCCAGGGGAATCAGGTCACTACTGATACATGTAAGTACGTGTCTCTGTGCGCATACGTGGGCGCGTGCCCCACCTTCATCCCACATGATAGGCCTGATAAACAGAACACAAGCGGTGTATATCTGGTCAACATGGCATGCGTGAAAAATAATTACACTTAGGCTGACATCCAAGGTCGACGGGCTTCAACAGCTGCCCAGTCATTGGTGGCTATTTTTCCTTCTCCTGTCTGGACTTGGCTGAGTATTAAAAAAATCCCCACAATACACAGAGTGTTTTTCATGCTGTCATATGATAGCGCATGAAGGCCTTACTCAGCGTCGAGATTTAACTCAAGAGAAATTGTGTGCTCTTTGGAGAGTGAGGGTCATACTCATAATAAGGGATAAGATGGAGATAAGAGGTGTAAGGCAATAAAAATCATTTTAGTACACATATATGAATTTACCCACGAGTAAAGAGAAAAAAGAGCCATAAGACTTTATATAATCATAACAAATACAGTGACAGTGGAAAGATATAGCAATTGCATAGATAAAGATGAATCCGTGTTATTTGCATTAAAAAGGCCACATGTTGGTATTCATCATCACCACTGGTTGGACTCTCTGACATAAATTGCTTGCTCTTTACACATAAGAGAGACACTGGCTCAATCATGGATATTCATTACTGGCTTGTCAGTCAGAGTGTTTCAGTGCAACAAGGTGGTTCTCTAAAAAGTCAGCCCATGGCCCCACGCTTCCAGTAGCTCGTAGAGCGCTCTCCCCTAAGAGTGAGAAATGGGCACGGGGAGATGGGGAGGCAGTCCTGGGTGAAATTCAAGGCCAAAGCACTCATGTTTCCACCATCTCCCACCTCCGGTGCAATGCATTACCTCCCTCCTGGATATAATCACACCCAGCAAGACGTGAGATTTGGCTACATTGTACTACCAGCAAGTGATGCCGTTTTTCTATTTATGTCTATGGCTGCTTGCATATAAGCTTATTTACATGTTTCTATCGGCTAGGAGCTGCTGTGCCTATGCATACAGTAAGTGTATATGATTATCAATAGACACACACTGGGAATTACACCTAAGCCTACAGTACATATCCCCTCATAAGTGTCTTTCTCCAGCTTATTCTCTTTTATTAGCACCTCCTTTTTTCATTAACTGAAAAGGTTACTAGCGCATTTGTAATATTTCCAAATGAATTCCCTGCATACCCTGCATACCCAGGGTTCAGGCAAGGCCCCAAACCATTCCTACTAACCTCCTCTAGGCACATACACACACTATTTAGTCTCCTTCAGCTCCAAAAGGGCATTTCAATGGCATTGTCCTCCCCATTGCCTCTCAAACACAGGTAGGGAAATATCACCCAGGGAATAAATATCTTGGCCAGGCTAATTATTTGGCAGACGTGTCTGCAGATTAATAACAGAATAAAAATGCAGCGGTGGATAGTGTACTCTGAAAGGTTTTTTTTTTTTTTTTGGAGATGGGGGTTGGCGTAGGAGGAATGATGGGCAATTGAGTGGAGTTATTGGAGAGCAACAGTGCATGTGCTGGTTTCAGATAGATGTAGGAGCAGGGTCTAGCCCCAAGGCTGTGAATATGCTGTCTGGGAGGAGAGAGATTAACTAAGGCAGCTCAGTGACATCATGCCTGCAGAGACAGTTATGAGGAGTATCCATCACAACCATCGCCTACAAGTAATAAGAAAAATATACATATTTATATTCAGAATTATATCTGAAAACGACATGTAAAAAAAAAAAAAAAAAAAAAAAAAATATGCACAAGGATATTACAGAGTGAACATTTGAAAAGAAAAGCACCTGCCCATAATATTAGAATACACTATGATTCAGGGTGCTCTCTTCAGCAAATGAATCCTGTGGCATATGGCAAATCGTGGCTTCCAGCTGAGCGTGTGATTGTGTTGCTACTTTACTCCCCCAGAAGTTACACAAAAGTTTAAGCTTTTATTGAACTCATGACCCAGGGTAAAAGGTAAATCAGCCCAAGAGTGTTGATCAATTGAGTAAAATGAGAAACAGCCCCATGTGGAGTTATTATCATCACAAATGCACAAACAACCTAAATACCCTTAATCTAGTCAAGGGGTAAAGCCTGTATTGACCTAGTGATGCTGTATGAGTGCATGTGTGTGTCTCAGATTCTGACCTACTCTGCTGAGTGCAGTGACAAAATCCCTAAGCCATGTTCACCTGAGGAGGGCAGACTGGGGTAATTTTCCTTTCTTTAAAGAGAGTTGGGGGTTGGTGATGGTGGCAGTGGGAGGTGTCATGGAAAGAGTGGATTTCATATGGTTTTCTGTTTCTGCTTTTCTGTGAGGAAATCTCTATTTTTAATTACCAAGCAAGACTCTTTTTTTCTCATTTACGTTGAACTGACTACTGAGATTTCCTATTTATATATTATGACAGAAAAACATTGTTTATAATTTCCATATTTATTGAAACTGTACAGACATACCAGGAAATCACACAGTGAATGTGAACTATCATATATGTTATTTGTGGATTTAACTTTAATTTAACCATATGATCTATGGGTTTTCATAACAGGACAAGAAAACTCATTTGCCTGAAGTGACTGCAGTGTTTCTAGAGTTATTGATTAGTAGCTAGATAGGTGGTGTCATTTTTCACACGAGAAACTCTGATTTTTAAGAGACAGGAGGAGAAGCAATTGAGAGAAAACTGAGAGAACAATCATAGACTCCAGGAAGGCCAAAGACCCTGGTCATTTTCATGCACCAGTCCCGTTTTCCTTCCCCTTCCCCCATCCATCCATCTATCTGCCCTCCACCCACCCATCTCCCCTCTCACCCCTCTCACCCTGCAGGGCAGGCCCTGCCTTCCATCTGTTGTCTGTCCCAGCTAGGAGCAGCCCCATTCCCCCTCCACATGCATTTACAATTCAATTAAAAGCAACAAGCCCCTTCTTCCACCTCCCTCTCCTCTTCCTCTTCTCCTCCTCCTCCACATCATCATCATCTCCTTTTTTTTAGCTTTGCCTGGATGAGCACAGCAGAAAGGCCCATACCCCATGTAGTGATGCAGTCATGACACACACTTACTGGGGCACTGCTAAAGCAATACTAAGCCTACAGATGATGCAAACACACAATGACACATAAATACACAGAGTGTGTGCAAAAGAGCAAGGGAGAGAGACATGGGGAGATGAACACACTCACGCATACAATGATCTTTTTTTATCCTCATTTTGAATAGAAACAGAATAGAAAACAGGGTTGATGGGACTAAGCCCAGGAACAATACAACTGACGAAAGTAGGTCACACTTTGCATTAGAATAACGCATGTAAAGATGATGTAACAGCTAACAACTAATAAAGAAATTGTTGTATAAAAAAATGTTAAAACATTAGAAAAAAGTGTAATATTGCTTGAAAAAAAAGAACTCCTTCTAAAACATATGTATCACCGCTTACTCATCAACGTGGTTTCCATGATTAATGGAAATTCTTCTACATCAAGTTTTCACAAAGGAATGATGATGCATCTCCTGTGACAATTACCATGTCTTTCCTATAAACTTTTTTCATTTCTCATGATAAAAGCTTGAGCATCTTACTTAAGTCCGCTATAAAATTCCCACTCTTTCTGCTGTAATGTGAAAGCAATATCCACAGGCATCCCTTCTCCTGGAAAAAAAAGTGGGGAAAAATGAGAGTCTTTAATATTTAATTACGGTGGTGCCAGCATGCAACTTTTATCACTTTCTTGTGTCATTTGCATCTCCGGCAAGCCCAGAAGATATACACAAAGAGTTGTCAAGAGCGAGAGAAATAAAGACTATAGAGTCTGATGTAAAGGGAGAGAGAGAAAGACAGAAAAGACTGAAGAATACAAGAAGAAAGAGAGGCAAAGGGAACATGCTGTCATCAGGGAACCCATATGACTAAGAGCTCAGGAAGAAATAGGTGGGAGATACTGAAAAACAAAAAGGATAGCACGAAATAAAGATGAAAAATAACACTGTGAAAATGCAAACAGAAAAAATAAAACTAATGGAGACACTACAATAGATTAAAAACAGGCTTCCTACTCCATGGGGTAAATGAGTTTGTATAATTATGGCATCATGAATTGCAAATGATGTGTCTGACTGCAACATAATTGTCTATATGCTCTACCTTAAATGTAGCCTTTCTATAGGCGCTTTGGAATTGGACATTTTTTTAAAACACAAAAAAAGGTTTTTAGGTCTTAGATTATAGTTTTGTTTTTTGTTTTTGACTTGTCTCCCGGCTCAAGAGGAACCATTGAGTGATGCAGGATTTTAGCACTGTTTTTAAAAACATGTGAATGCTAGCCTGTAACATTAGCTTAAAAAAATGGAGCAAAAGACAGAGTAACAGACTGACACTCAAGTTCAGGCTTAAAATATAAAAAGATGTTGACTCATATGCCAATCACTGGTCAGCTATTACTTCAACATTCCTACTGGTGCTGGAAAAGCAAGCAAATAATAAAAGAAAGCCCTGAATTTATGTAGTTTGCAGGGGTCTCCCTCCTGGATAGTAGCCCTCACTGTCCTGAGAATGGTTTGGTCCATAAGTGTTTATGAGCCCAGGCCTCTAACCCCAGTGGATAAACCCCCTCCAGCTCCATCAACCGTTTCCCCCTGCAACAAGACCAAACTCCCTGCCTGTCTGAAGGGCTGTGGCAGACTCCGTTAATGACTGATAATGTGCGTAATTACCAACCCAACTGCCACGTGGAGCTGATGAAGAACCAAACCAGTACTCCACTCCTCATCTAGGGCCCCTTGTTACCCCTCATTCACTCTGAATAGTGTTGGGCTCTAAATGAAGCCTTATTGGATGCTGCTGCACTTCCAGGGCGCACAGTCATTAAGACAGCCAAATGAAAGCGAGGGAAAACTTCCATTACCATAAGAATGCATGTCAAAGCAATTTTAACCCTTTAAAGCCGGTCAGAACGGACACGCTCCATTTTGCGTAACTATTTTTAAATCCCGGTAGCACTGCAACCACGTAAGCTAGCGCAATAATTTTTTTTGCATATGAAACCGGAGGAGTTGTACTTACATCTTATGCCATCAGCTTGTCCTAGGTCCCAGTTTCCTTCCACATATTGCTTTGCAAAAACTGCATAAAAAGCACTTACAGCAACAAAAACATAATATTCCAGAAACATGCTTTGCCGATCCGATCAGCTGTTTGTAACACTTCCTAGTCCATCAGCGAGAACTATCACATGTCCGCCATGACCTGCCCGAAACCGGAAGTGACGTCATTTTGCGGAAATGTAGTTTTTTACCTTATGAGCCTATACTGGTGTTTTTAAAAGTTATGTTTGACTTTATGACTTTCTGTGTCGTTTCTGGGATGCTTAGAACTCATATTGCACTGCTGGAAATAGTTTATTTTGACGCATATGCTGTTTTTTTGCAAATTTTCATTATAATATCTATTTTCGTTTTTCCTGCAGTATGTGAAAATTAGTGTATTTCAAAAATAAAACTATGAAGACACTTAAAATAAATTTCCTGTGGTGGGAAACTAGTTTGTGCAACTTTTTTGTATTTACAGTTTTGAGGGATAAGCCTCTTAAATTTCTCTAACTAGAAATATATGTTAAAAAAAACAAAAACGATTTTCAATTTTTTTGTAGTTTATTGCACTTTTTTGCAATTTATGTAATTACTATGCACTTAATGCAGACATATTATTAAAATTTGGGCTATAATGGTTGTATTGATGTATATCAACTTGAAATGCTCCCAAAAATGGCACTACAGCATGTAAAAATATAATATAAGCTCTGGCGGACTTGGTTCTATGGTAGGTCTTAAAGGGTTAATGTGGCTTTAATTTTGACATAGATGCTTACTTGGACTGTGCAGTCTGTGTTGTAGTATATGTAGAGCTTTGGTGTTTTCTCTTATTTACCAGACAGCGTAGTCACCCCTGAAGACTGGAAGCAAGTTACTACTGTACTCATCTTTTTTCTGTATTTTTTTAAAAGTAGAGTAGCTAAACAGCTTTAAATGTTCAGTGGACAAAAAAGATTTTTCCCATTGTGGGCTGTCATGAGAGAATTTCAAAGCATGTGGGCACATCAGCAAATGGCAAAAGAAGAAAAGTACAACACACTATTTCTCCATATTTTCTCATTTCATTCCTTCGTTTAATGGTGACTGCTTTGAGCTGATTAAAATCGCTTTAACAGTGGATACGAGGGAAATGGAGCAGTGCAGTGGTAGACAGGAAAGAGAGAGCCACGATCACTGAACTTTCAAACCACAGGGGGATTTTCTTAAACTGTGGTGGACTGACCATTGTTCCATATACTTCTCTCCACACTCCCACTGGCTCTCAGGAACAAACAATTTGCTGTGTTTCCTTTTCTACTTCTGATATGCCACAGCTGCTCTGTCAGTCTGTTGAACTTAATAATCTTCTGATGTTTTATTTTTTATGGCCCTTGGTGTTCCTACTCAGTCTTTCAGTGGCTAGACTGAGTGCTTCTTTTTTATGTCAGTCAGTATGCACAGGCTCTGGCCCAGAACTGGTGCCTGCACTCCTTTACCATGCTTGTTTGCAGTTCTGTGTTTGCATTTATATACTAGAGATTCAACGATGCCTCTCTGTTCCTGTTCACATGGTGGGTGACCATATCACAGGGATCGTAAGCATCACTACTCTTCAATCCACTTTTGGCCTGTTGCAAACACAAGTGCACATAAGTGATATTGAGCTTGAAACATCAGGAAGTTTAACAAATGTATTAATTACATTTATGTGTGAGAGAGATATTGTTTGTGTGCATGTATAGAAATAGAGCATAGATATAAAAAAAAAAAATTCTTCATCAAAACTGGAGGAATCACTTCTTGTTTGGGCTGTTGGTAAAATTTTTGTAATAATATTTGTCTGTTAGTTGCATGAGCAATGTTTAAAAAGATTGACGATTGACAATGATGGCAAGAATACAATGAAAGTCTCTTGGTCTTGAGACTATACCAGTAATGTAACACAGCACCAAGTAACCATATGACTATTTAGAGGGAGATCACCATCGCAGCAACCTGACTTCCCATCCATGGCTGGCTACGATCTCCTGGAATTGGACACCTAAAATTGCAGCCAGTGTCACCTGATCAAAGTGCTCTCATGAAAAGATGAGACCACAGTTTTAACACCACTTTAGGCTCGTTAAACCTCAGTGACAACATCAGCTTTTTTCTATTTACTTCAACACCTTGAAACTTTAAGTGTGTGATTGTGCTACTTTGAAATACAGTCTTAGAAAACAGAAACCTGAATGTCTTTTGTAAGTCAAAAAGCATCTTTGAAGTCTGTTAGTTGTACAAATGAAAAATTCTTTTTACCTAAAAAGCACTTTTTGTCTTCAAATCAAGCGATATTCTTCAAAGGCTGGAACAGTTACAGAAAGAAACATCATAAAGCACAGAAAACACCTTGAACTAGATACGCAGGGAAAAAAATGGATGGATAGAAAAACAAAAGAAAATATTTTAAAGGTAGTGAAAGAAGACACATCGGGAAGTTTTGCTTCTTGTGCAAATCCAGTTGCTAGGAGATTTTTGGAATGTTTTGCAACTCACAAATAATCACCCCATGAAATCAAACCCTACAGGATTAGCTGCCCTAAACACCAATGACAAGCTTGCCCTCTATTTCTGATTATTTGTGGCACCAGGAGAATCTGTTTAAGAAGATGGGAAATGGTTGTTAAATAATGCTTTTCTACTCTACCCGAGCACTCAAAGTGCTTTTATGCAACTTGCCTCATTCATACAAGCACTTTGTCCTATGTTTTTTCTACGTAAATGGTTTCTATCTAACATTTACACACATCCAATTGGAGAGCAACTTGGGGTTAGTATCTTGCCCAAGAATATTTGCCATGCAGACTGGAGCAGACAGCGATTGAACCAACCTTCTGATTAATAGATGTACGTCCTATTTCTTCTAAAACCTGCTCAATTTACGAATAGCTTTAATATGTACAATATTCTCTGCATACAGTTAAACATATATAGCCCTAAATACCTGTGTCATTGCAAATCTTGATCTATTGAGCCATCCATCCACCCTGCTTATCCGGGTCAAGAACACATTTCTGTTTACTACTCAAATCTCACATTTGAAGAGAGTACAGATGATGAGGAAAAATATATTACAACATACACGATTTACGAAAATTATGGTTATTACTTTCTAAACCTAACCAAACTCCTAGGTTAGGTCCAATTTGTTTTATTTATCCCAAAGTAGGCACACTCCTTAGGCCATCATCTTTAGGGTATTGAAAGAGGCAATGTGAACCCTTATTAATTCTTTAAGCTCTCCTTGACTTTCACTCTCTTCTTTTCAATGTGTTTGTTATCAGTTGTATACCATCCAATCAATTGGTCAATAGCTCAATACATAACAAATGACACTGTGGGTGTTAATGACAGCCTGGGATTAGGACGGATAATGCTGCCTCGGAAGATCAATCGGTTAGCAGCAGTCTTTGCTGCAGTATGTCGCAGACAAACACACTTACGTGAATAGTGGTGGCGCATCATGAAGGACCACTCGTTCCTCCTGTCCCCTTTATATAAACTGCGCCATAGCACCGTTTCATCGTGGCCAACACAACCTCTTAGGATTCTGGAAAAAGTTTGCCAAAGCACCAAGATGAGAGCCCGGGCTAATGCTGAAGTGTCAAAGCATGTTAATTAACACATGGGGGCTATAACTGTGATCAAGGTTCCCTTGAGAAACAGGAGCAGTACACAATCCAATCTCTCTCCCTCAGCTTTGCTCATCCAGATCGATATCTGGATAGATTTTTTGCTTTTGCACACACCTGAATGCTGTCAGCAGGGGGACATAAATTTGGCCTTGTGTCTGTTTATGGTGGACTTGGTTTAAGTCTACTTTGCCCGCCCTCACATTGAAAGACTCTTGAAAATGAGGCCTTGCTGGTGGAGTGATTGTATCCTGCGAGCACTCTGTTCACGCTCACACTGGTGTTCAACCGTGCAAGTGCGTTGACAAACACGGGAACAGACATTGGTCTTCTTCTCTCTTAACTCAGCATAAGACTTTCACGCTTGACCTGCTTTTAAACTTTGTGATCTGGATTACTGCCAGATAATTTGGGGAGGAGAGGAGCAGGGAATGCCTGTCTTCTTGAGCTGAAGAGCTTGCAGGTAGTGGACTGTTATCATTCACAGTCAAACTAAAGACAGAGTTGACACAGCTGCCTCTTACCACCTCCTTTAACACCTTAATTTCTTTTGTAAAGAGACTGCCACACCCACACTAATACATTTGTATCTTAAAACAGATATCTTTTTTTATGAAAAACATCAGACATGATTATGTCGGAAAGGCGAATGTTGTCCAAGATAAAAACAATGTTGGAAAATATCTCCCACCCACTCCATGACATACTGGCTAGCCACATGAGCACGTTCAGTGAAACTGGGATTACCAAAAAGCACCATTGAACGACACAGGAAATCATTCCTGCCTGTGGTCATCTCCCTCTACAACTCCTCCATCTAATACAATGTAAACACTACAATAGTTACATCCTTTTTGCAATCACTCTTTCTTACTCTGTAATGTTGCAGAGGCAGAGGTATGGAGGTATGGAAGAAACATAACAACAACGCTGATATGTTTGTACTTAGTTTTGCTAGGCTTATGCACTGAAACTAAATTGTCGTTGTTTCGGTCAAAATACACCCAGTCACAATATTAATCTTGCATTTAGTAAATAAATAATGCATCAGGCCACTCAAATATGACAAAATATGTAAGATGGTCTTATATGGACAGAGATTATTTCAGAAAGGATGAAAACACACATTTAGATGAAGATTGTCTGCGCTTTTGAAACGTAATGCTGTTATAGGGCAGTTATAGGGCAACATGCTAGTGCGGTGGTGCCTAAGAGCAAGAAGGTCTTGGGTTTGACTACTATGTTCTCCCCATGTCTGCGTGGGTTCTCCCCGGGTACTCTGGCCTCTTCCCACAATCTGAAAACATATTGCTCATAGGTGCGAATGTGTTGTTCTGTTTTTCTGTGTTAGCCCTGCATCAAATTGGCGACCTCTCCAGGGTGTATCCCGCCTCTCCCTCTGTGGTACCAAGGTTAGGTTCTAGATTACCCCCCCCCCCCCCCCCCCCCCCAATATCAATATGTATATGGAACAAAAATATCTGCGTAACAAATCAGTTGGCTAATTAAATCAGTTGGCTCTCCTAGCAGCTGATTTTCAGAGGTCTGTATCCAACTTGTTAAAGAGCCTGCTAAGTTAGTAGACTGCCACCTCACTCAGGAGTAAAGAGCGTGGGTGGAGGATGTGGGGGATGAGGGTGTTCCAGGCGGGTGGGGGGGGCTCAGTGATAAATCCATTTACATCCTCCCCTGTTTTATTTGCTCCTATGGACTCTACTCACATCTCCCTATTCAGGCTTGTTTACCTGGCAAGCCGAGTGTGACTAAAGAAAATTCCCACAGCCTGAGGTGGGATTGAAGTTAAGGTGAAGGGGGAAGGGGAGAAGGAAGCTGCAAGGAGACAGGGGAAGGGGCGAGGCAGTGGTTCTGGGAGGTGGGGCAGTAGTGGGGTTGGGGGCACAGAATTACTCAAAGCTGCAACCCACCTTCCCCCTCCCAGCCCTCCGTGGGTTAATTATCATGTGCAACCTAGTGGAGATGAAATAACGGTGACTCTCACATGAACACCCACACAGGGAGGCTTGGAAGACTCCTTACACATACACACACAAGCAGACTCACAAATCTACAAATAGGAGAAGAGAGACAACATGGTCTGCTTTTAATCGAAGCTAATCGGCTAGGAAAATAAACATGCTGGCATGGCAGACATCTATCTTTGGCTGAGGCTGAAGCTGCTAGATAAGGAGAAACAGGCCTCACAGACATGTGTTCTTCTCTTTAAAGCACTGTCTGCTTCTCGTTGGCAGAATTAAGCTTTAATATGAGTCTTAGGAGAAAGCATCACTGAGGTGAAAAGGCGATATTATGGGATGGATTTTCTCAAGACACATCAATCATCTTTAACTCGGTTCTATTTGTCAGAGTTGCCCTTCTTTAAAGGCCTCGCTTAAAAGTCCAGAGCAAGAAGTGCTTTGAAAGGCATTACAGCATTACTCGGACCGCCTGCAACCGATCTGTTAAAATTGCTACATTGCTTTGCATGAATCTTTAATTAGCCAAAGAAAGCCCAAGAAAGGAGGTGATAGTGAGTTCTTTTCACAGCACTTCATCTTCCACATCATTACAGCCTTGTCATTGATAAACAGCAGCACTCTGAACTGCTCAAGTCTGTGGGGAGAGAGAGAGAGAGAAAAAAGTTAAACCAAGCATTGCTTTCAAAAGATCGAAAATGTTTATCTCTTGTGTTTTGGGAAAACTTATATTAGTGAAGTGGACATAAAGAAGTAAAGAAGAGGTTGAGAAAAACATCAGTGTTGGCTTAATAATTCTATAAGTAATGAGTCCAATCCCCCAAGCTTTTGCAACAGTATGACACATATGTTTTATTGCTTTTGGCTGTTTTCTCAGTCTGATTTGCCTCATGCCTTTTTTAAGATGGGAACAGTGACGATACTCGGCTTGAGCTTCGCAACAGACAGTGCCGCTGACTGCATCCACCTTTGATATACCAAAATCAGTACTTTGAAATCTCATACACAAATAAATACAGTTAAAATTCCTCAGATGACTTCATTAATTTCATATATTGTATTATGGCTCCACAGACGTTACTTATCTAACAAACAGCAAGTGTGTGCAGCATAAAAAGGGAAAAACAACAGCATGTATTCACTTCTCATTTGACTGCTTTGATGTCTGACCACAAAAATCCTGACCATTCTGTTAACTGTCGAAAGCTGTGGAGCTGCAGGAAAGTCGGGTCCTGAGTTAATTTGCGGGGGATCACTGCACTGACCCTGACCAGATAAGGTGCCAGTCGACAAAACTTCCCTCATTTCCTCTTGTTTTTGCAGTATGGGAGCAGAGGCAGCCACCAACCAGCTTAAGGACAGCGAGGCTAAAAGGTGAATGCCACGCTCGGCTGAATTTTGGGCCTGATCAAAAGGAATGCGACCTAGGTTTGGGGAGTCAGCAGAGCTTATCGGCCCAGCTGTGAGGCTTTGGAGAAGAAGATCCCAGGCACCAGATATCTTCAGGTAAAACCGCGGTTCCCCAGGAATGAAGTATAAAAGTCGTCCTCTTTCATCTCTTTATTCTCCCTGTCATCATTTCTTAACATCAACTGAAGCAGCATGTATCAAAAGTGATGTAAATCCTACACTGTTTTGTTTACAAGTGTAAGGGGCTTAAAATTAAATTATTTCCACATGTGTGACATTATGTTTAATAAAGGCAGCGTAGGTGTGTTTGGAATGAATGTATGTTTACATATACAAGTGTCCATGCGTGTCCCCACTGCAGTGCAAATCGCATCTACAGTAATACATCATTCATGATTATAACGGCTAGTAATTAACTTGTGCCCAATTAGCAAAAAAGATAATCAATAATTGTTGATCAGGACACAGATAAATTATCTGTAGTGTGAGGTGTAGTGCGTTTGTGAAGTTAGCTGAAGAGAAAAGCCCGTTTTCTGCAGAGGTATATGCAGCATAATGTAATCATGCCGACATGTGACACACTTCTCATAGCAGGTTATATATTGGACTCCACCCCCTCTTCACTTCTCTAACCCATATTTACTTCACATTACTGTGCAATTATGTGCTGACTAAAGACTGTATAGAGATGCAGCAGGCAAAACAGGGCATGTTCACACCCATAGCACCCACATGTTCTCAGGGAGCAAATATGGGAAAACTAGTGCATGGTAATTCAGAATGGAATAGGGTGTAGATGTAAAGGAGATGGAACTACAGGAAGGTAAGTACTGAGCACTGCTGAGTCTGACCTTTTTTCAGGATGCAATGAATGAGGGATGAGGAAAGTAAAAAAAAAAAGAAAAAAAGAAAATCATTGCACGTCTTTCCCTTACTTGGCCCACTAACCGCACAGTACTACAGTGCTTTGCTGAGCTGTGGTCAATATTGACGTTGTCATTAAGCAGCTCTCTGGTAATGAGGGTGGGGAAGTGTGTCCTGGGAGAGGCATTAGACCTGCAAGGCATGTGTTTTGCATGCATATTCAGTCCACTGAGCATGCACAATAAAACTGATGTTCTTGTTGTTTGGCACTTCAGAAAGTTTCTCACTTTTGGAATTACAAAAGACTCAGAGCTCGTAATTACAGTTTGGACTTGATGATCTATTCTGTGGCGTTTTTAGTCCTGCGTAAACACAAATTGCATGCAGAAATGGAAAGCTGTCAATAACGTGATGGTTGGTCTGGAACAATTTAAACCACTTAGAGAAAGACAGAGAGGGGATGTGTGTGTGGGTTTGTGTGTTCGTGAGAGAGAGGGAGTGCTATGTCACTGAGTGTGCAGGGGTCAGAAGGGTGTGCAACAGATCCCTCAGCGGGCCTCACTAATAGTCATGCAAACACACATTTAGCTGTGACACAAAAATCCAGGGGTGCACAATGTTTCATCATTGCATCTAAGAAGAACAGGCTTTAATCTGGAAAGCCACAGAAACAGAGACACAATAAAAAAAATTTAAAATTAAAAAGAAAGGGCTGACAGATATATTTGAAGCCTGAAGTGTGCATCACAGAATGGACTAAGGCAAAGAATGAGACGGCATTTTGGGGTTGTGTGTTTCACATAGGCCCGCCCTGTCTCTGTCTGTGTCTGAGTAAACACTGCTGTTGCTCGGCTCAAGCAGCGGCAGCTGTGGCAGCCCATGGCCGCTACTACCGCTGAAAGCTAAGTTTACTGTGACACGTGATGGGCTGAGGACAAGCAGCCAGAGCACGCAGATAAGCTCAGGGACTTTTAAGACTCTGTAATCATCTGCAAAACTGTACACCATGACGGCTCCAGCCACAAAGGGCATTCTGTTTGTTACTGCCAAATATTTTATGTGATATACCATAACTGTGTGGGAATTGGAGATTATACAAGTGAGCCCAGTGAGAGCATATAAACAGCTCATTAATCACATGCTTTACTTACTTCAGATAATAAGCTGGTGCCAATGTTTAGGCATTCCAAAAGCAATAAATATCATAATAGAATTATATTTTTAATACACCATAACTTTACAAACTGTGCTGTCCAGGTTTGTGTCTCAGTACATGTCAGATATTTGCAATATAAGATTGGCAATGAGTGAGAAGATAACATATATTTTATTGTTAAATAACTTTTTCAATAATATCACTGTTTGTCACAGAAATAGAACGTTGTGTGTTTTCAACTTTCATATTCACTAAACATTATAGTATCTCATAACAAACCAGGATTTCTGCACCCTCATATAGAGGATGGTGCTGAAAAAGTGTGACTGATTTTGTAAAGTGACAACTACACAACAAGTCTCCGGGATCAAATGTGCTGTTTACTGCTTGCCTGTGTTGCCTCTGGGTAATAAGAAAAACAACCCCCTCCTCATTAACAGAGGCCACTTGGTAGTGTGTCTTTTTACCCGACAGTTGGCTCAGCCAGTTCTGACAGATGTGGCACTTTCGTGCATCTGATGTTCCTTAGGATGGGGGACACAGTGGGTTTTTCAAGTATGCAGCGGCATGTATGGTATAGTGGATGTAGAAGTAGCCTATGCATATTCTTTAGATTGTTCTCCCTGCTCTGTCTGAAATACTGCCAGCAGATTACAGGTTAGCAAGAATGAGAGCGGCTGCATTTCATACAAATGTTGTGAATACATAATGCATAGCATTGTCTGCATGATCCCTTTCACATGCTAATGCCAACCTTTCTACAGATGTCTCAGAGGTATGTGCCGATGACAGTAGTGAGTCAGAGAGAGGGTAAAAATAAAAAGGAATAAATAAGGAATCAGACGCGCTGAAAACTCATCACCGGCATGGCTGACATTATTCACATTTAATCATCTAGTAGAGAAAAAATATTTTAAAAAATCTCAACTTTATGTGAAGTAGAAGAAAAAAGCTAGTTTCAACTTAGCATTGTAGGCAGCCGCATTCACGAGCACTTGAGTCTTTCCAGAAAATCACCCGAAATCCTTCAGAAGTTATTTACAGCTATGAAATATCCAGACAGAATTCCTATACAAAATGCATGGCAGAGTCATTAGGATCTGTGATTAACATGTCTGAAAGTACAGTATAACCACCACTGAAGGAAGTGCTTTCGGCAGCAGGCACTAAATCCTGATCCAGTTAATTGTACGGTGGTACGGTAAAGGCTGACGGGCACTAAATGCTGTCGTGAGATGAATGAAACGTTCATTTAGTGTTTTACACAAAGTTCCCACACATAATTGTTTTCTCTTTCCAAAACAGTGTGGGTTAGACGCTAGCGGTAGATTTAACAGCAAATAAATAGATATTAAAGAAACTGGCAGTTACCGCTTTTCAAATACATACATGTTTTTTACCTTAAATTTTAGAACAGTTACAGATGTTTTAGAATAGTTACAGATGTTAATATACTCACCAAAGCACTGACTGTTGACTTATGGGAACAAGTTGTTGGAGCTGGCTGAAAGGATGGTGGTGTTTTCTCTCCTCCTTTTTCCTTCCTTACACGCACAAAGCTTGGGGTGAATTGTTGCTTCCAATGTTGACAAGCCTCTAGTGACCTTCCTTTCTGTAATTGCTAAAAACACTGGGCAGGCTACCATAATCAGGGTCTGTGTTTACCATGTCTTTAAGACTGGAGCTGTAGATCTGAGATCAGCAATCAATTCCAATTCTCTGCAATTTTGCTCCCAGTGAAGCGACAAACAAAACTGATCTCTGACCAGAGATCCTTGACACCAGTCTAGGTGTCTGGTCTCAAGTTTCCATCACGCTGGTGTGCATTTGCTGTCCTCTTTAAGTGTTGACTTTCCAGCCTGCTACTATAGCTAAACAAACACTGGCTGGATTTAGGCTACCTCTCCCATTTATCCTGTCACAATTCCTCATCCTTATCTGATGCAAGCCACAACTGGACCTATGGGGCAAATCCCCCACAGTTAGAAACCCCTTCTACTTCATATTCGAGTATGAAGCTCACATCTCCACACTTCATTTAAAAATGTTAATTGCAAAAAGGATACATGATGAAAAATAACTGAAAAACAGTGCGTTTTCTTGGGTAACCCACACACTTTGACTTCAAAACCCACAGATTGACAAATACCTCCCTGTTCTGAATAATTATTCACAGTTAGGATAACTACATACAGACTTTGCATTTTTGTTTCAGGTCATGCTCAAGTCCATTATCTGGCCTTGATCAAAACAATGGAAAATTGGATCTGTGCTACTATTGATTTAAAATCAACACTGAAAGACATTATTGATTGTCTGGAAAAAAAAAATGTCAATAAAGTTACTAAAGACAAATATTACCCTCTAAATTTTTCAATAACAGATAGTCTGTAACATCAAATCAGTTACTCGGACTAAGTAGCAAAGAGAGCAGAAGGAAAAAAAGCAAGAGAAGGAAAGGAGAGGAGGGATCCTCCACTGACTGCAACCAGAGGTTCTAACATACATTTTAGTGACCTATTAAGAGCATTATGGACCCCACATCCAGCCCTCAGTTCTGGTAATCTGGCCTATCCTCTTAAAAGTGGAATTGATGGAAAGAATTGATCCTCTCTGAGTTGGCAGACACAGCCCCAATAATTACCTCACGTAAATCTCTGCAATCATGTATGAAATGTCAGAATCTTCTGCTCATATGCTCTCAATTGCTCAGCAGCTCTTCTGAGGCTCAGACAACACTTGTCCTGTGGTTGAAAGAAAAAAGATAGTTAACTGCCAAAGCTCTGACCGACTGTGCTGTTATAGATCATATTCACATTAAAAAGAGAAAATAAAATAAATGAAAAAGTAGTTACAAACAGGATTTTCCATGAAGGAAAAAACCTAAAGGCAATGATAAAATGTGACTTTACTGAACAAAGAAAGTCGAGAATAAACTTAACTGATTGAGTTCACTAGAAACAGATGTTGGCATCAAATGCTTGGATTTTAGTGGATATAAACACATAGTAATGTCTTCAAAATTTCAACCTGTGCCTATACAAATTTAAAATTTTATGCTCTCTGAGTGATAACTCTATATTTACTTTTAAAATTATAATTTATCTGTCATTTAAATCAATTCATTAAGGGCGGGTTAAGCATGTTGACAGTCTTAGACTTACCTACACATGCTGGAAACCACCAGCTAACAACCAGACCCACCACCTCTGATTGAATGTTATTCATAAGACCCCTCTCTCTCAGCTAAACAGGCAGTGAGTATGCACAGGCGGCCATGGAGCCCTAAAAAGCAGCTGCAAAGATGGGAGGGTGCAGGATTAAGGCCTGAGCCTTACTCAGATGGGGCATTTCCATGACAGTGAGCTCTGCCACGGCTTAACAGCCCACTCCTGTTTATGCTTTTTGGAGGAGAAGCCGGATTCCCTCCCCGTGACAGATGGCCTTTCAGCCACAAAGTGCAGTGTTTAGACTTAGCTTGCTCCGGGGCAAGACAGCAAAGCTCTGATGACACAGCATTCGGCAAACAACTCCCAAATGTAGAGGTGGTGGCCGCAGAAAGCACAGAGAACTGGCTGACCCATCAAGCAAGTAACCAAATAACCAGAGAAGCTGCTCAGCTTCAGCTAAATCTGTCAACAAGGGGGAGGAAAAACAAGGGACACCAGAGATAATGATGGGGCTTAGAAAGCAAAGAAGTGGTTGGCTTAAAGATACATGACACGACTCAATTTAGATTCAGCACGGTCCGATCTAGAGCTTTTGCTTACTTCAGACCAAACGCCCCTGACTGAATCAATACACCCTGAATAGAGAAAGCACTGGTTCTGCTTTTAATTAAGAGGATTGTTAAATTTGGTCAGCTGAAGTGTAAAGAGATTTCTTTACAGGCAGGCAGGGTAAAGCAGCAGATTTTGCATTAGAGGGTAAACAGTGAGTGAAAAGGACCAGCTGCTGGGGAGAATTAGCCCAGTCTCATCTGATCCACCACAAACGTAGTGCTGCTTACTCTGAAAAAAAAAAAAAAAAAGGTCTGGCCTGACCCAGTCTGACCCCTCATACAAAGCCAGAGAGGCCCTGGAGGCAGTGAATTAATTGCAGCCCACTAAGCCTGATACAACATATCTTAAATAGGAGGGAGTGCTCATAAGTGCTGTAGCCTGGACTAGAAAAGGCCTAAAAAGGAAATTATGCTCAAAATTGTGCACAGTAAACAAAAACAAACACTCTGGGAATGTTTTGCTCATTGGACTGACCCTACTAAAAGCAGCGACTGAACTACACATGCAGGCTTTGGCACTCACTGACACAGTGCATAGATAGCTGCATGGCTTTAGCCGAAACGAGCAGCAAACAACAGAAGAAAACTACCTGGAGCCCCTCGCTTCTTCATCACACCTATCCTGGGAAAACAGCTGATGAAAAATACCATCCCTTCACGTCTCCTCACGCTGAAATTCATTTAGAGAGTGGAGGCGTTACTCGCTATGTTTACCCTGGCTGCTCGCTCTTCAAACCCACACTGTTGGAGCCACCTAAATTGGCCTCTCGCACCATATAGATTTCCCATCACAGGCTAGCATCTAAAGAAGACACAGAGAGAAGAGTAGGAGAAGAGGAAAGGCAGAGCCTTCGCCAGTCTGATCACTCACCCTATTGTCTTCTTCAAATAAAATACATACTTAGATTAATAGGCCCAATAACACAGAGTGATGGCTCATTCTTGTGGGGAACGGATGCCTTATCACTCCAGTCACTTACTTGGCTGCTTTTGTTTTCCAGGGAGATGAATCATGCCGAGTAAAATCAAATGTAAGCAGAGGATGTAAGCGGACACCAACATTACCAGTGTTATAAATCCAAAGAAGTTTCTTTATTAGCAATGCTGTGGACTATTTAGCCAGGTGCCACAGAGTACGCCGAGGGTTGCCTTTAACGGCATGAACATAGATAGTCATGCAACGGTCCGGGCAGCACGGGAAACGAGAAATGTCATGTCAGGGGCTTTCTGACGTCAGTGGATCAATAGCCCCTGACAAGGAATTTTAAAAGATACTATCTGTCTGACTGCTGGTGGCAATAAACTGAAGATTAACCTTTACGTCCCTCCTAGTCCTGGGAAGTACCCTGAAGGGCATGCTCCACTGTTTACTAATCAAAAAAAGTTGCTTTTTCAATACTATAGAACCAGCAAATGGCTTAGTGGGTCTGCACTAGGCCATGAAAGCTATTGACTTCTTCCCCTACCGATATGAGCATCATAAATGTGAAAGATGAACATTCCACAGCCAAGTATTATATATTACCAGCACAGCTCCAGATATGCGTACAGTCACACAGCTGGTTTATTAAAAATAAACACCATATATTATCAGCATGCTGCAGGACAAATGTAATATTTCCTGTTGCTGTGCATAGAAGTACAGAAAATGTAATCACATGACATCAGAACGCTGAGGTTGTTGTTAGGGAGAGCCTGCTCTGCCGGCTGCATAGCCGCGTCCTTTGTGAGGCGCGGAGAAACAAGAGCTCTTTTTCTCCTGCAGAAGCGTGATCCTCTTTCACCCCATACCTTTGAGCTGGGAGCCAAAGTTTTGAATGGCTGTGACCTCTGTGGCCTCTGCTGGCCCCCACTGGCCTCCAACCCTCCAGCTGTTCATCTTTCCAGTCCAGCACATTGTCCAGTACCGCTGGTTCGCGGAGGCAAGAGGACCAGCACCCCTCTGCGCCTAAGAATTGACCCCCAGGCCAAGGCCACAACACCACAGGCATAATACTGAAGTTCCCACATGAGCAATGGAGCATGACGAGAAGGAGAGAGAAAGGCAGAAAGTCGAGCAAAATTAACCAGGGTATGCGGAGGTAAGGTTGTGAGGAGTGGAAGTAAAATAAATAAATAAATGAAATACAGGAGTGGGAGATGGATGTTCTTCACATAGGATAGGAAATCGGGAAAGTGAACAGATATACGGGGAATAAATGAACAGAGGGAGGAAAGAAAAGAAAAAAAGCAGGTCGAGAGAGCTGGGAGTGCACGGAAGCGTGGTCAGAAGAAGTAAGTTGCGACAAGGCAATAAGATGGTGCTGCGCAGACACAGACAGACGCCAAGGTGCAATAGAAGAGCTTGCTTCCCCTTCTGCATGGCTGGCTCCGATGACAAGACAGTATTCCCTCAGCACCAGCCGCTAACTGGATGATAGCACCAATCTCTCTCTTCTCGCTACCCTTCTCGCTTTCTGTCTAGCTTGCTGTCATTAAATCTATCTTTCTTTCCTTCTTTCTTTTTTTTTTTTGCTCTAGCTTTCATACTTTCCTTCACCCTCAGCTGAAATCATATCCAACCTATCTCGTGAAACAACAGGATAGCGGCCATCTAAAAACATTATTCTATAGCTTTGTTTGTTTACCTGTGAAAAATCATTGCCCAGGGCTATCTCTCATTAGAGTAGCCAAACAAAGACAACAGCAACTTGAGAACGCTTTAAAAATGCCTATAATTTGATGATGGTGTATATGCATGTGTGTATGTGGGAGGGAAGGAGGGGGCGTTTTGTGCAATCATGCAGGGAGGGCGAATGGAAATCGCCTCTGTACAGGATGAAAGCCTCTGAGGACTATCCATTGACTATGAAATGTGATGATCCCCCTTCACCCTCAGACACCAAGAGAGTTCAGCTCAACACAGCCCTTTTTTCATATAAAACACCTGCCTCATCCTTCATCCTTTTACATTGTACATAGAATATTTCTAAATTGCATTCTCTGTCACAAACTCTGTAAAGGGATGGATGACTTAGAGAAGCTGTGAGCGTATATTTCCATACATTTCACTAAGGCTCATAACTGAATGATTCACAGGCTTTCTCACTGAAAAGGAGTGCATTTGAATATGAATGTGTCTGTGAAATTGCGTTGTATGTGGCTGTGCATATGGTTCTTATGTCTGCAAGAGGTGTTTGTGCACATGTGTATGTGTGTGCGTGCATATGAGCACACATGCGCCTGGCTGGTTGGTGGGTTTTTGGCAGGGTTGTGGTACCCTGCTGGGACCAACCCTGCCCAAGCAGCCTGGTGGAGGGGACAAGCTGTGGCATGTACACACACTCACACACATACACGCACATAGAGCAGCTGCTCCTTCTGCAGCTGCTGCTGTCGCCCAACCCAGGACTCCCTGTTCCAAAGGAGGGTGAGAGGGGGTGGAGGTGTATGTGTGGGGGAAGCTGGGGATGAAAAGAAAAGGAGAGGGCGGGGGGAGCAGGAGTGAAGGAAAAATGGGAAGAGCAGTAGAAATGAGAATGGAGAGCGAGCTGACAAAATAAATTGGAAAGCTATGAGGAAGTGGGGAAGGGAGAGGTAATGGAAGTGAGAGGGGAGGAAAGAGCAAAGTAAAACAGGGAGAAAGAACAGGTTAAAGAGACACGGGCAATCGCACACAGGCGATCGCACACTCAAATACACAACCAAGCTCGCACCCAGTAACAGGTGAAAAAATATCCATTATCACCTCTGTTGCAAACTCAGAGTAGCCTACACATGTAACTAAAGATTAGCCATCAGAAACAATTTATTTAACAGCTTAGAGAATAATCTAGTAAACAATCTCTCGGAAGAAAGGAAACTGTATCATTAACCCGCAGTTTGAAGTTCCACAAACAACAAAGCACACTGACAACACAACTTCTACAGGTTAAGCACAGATTAAACCAAATCCAGGCCTATATGCCCTGTGATGGAAAACCTCTATTTAAGATAGCATTTTACTCTCCATCCAAGCTTAATCTGTCTGGGAAATCAAGCATCCCCTACATACTCTGTGTAACTACTATCCAGTCCTCCCTTGGGACTGTGTTTGTACTCTTTCGCTTTTGGTTAAAAACAAATAGACCAGTCTGCAATGCAAATCAATAGCATGAATTTGAACTCGTGATTGCATATCAATAAGGTAATTGAAGGAAAGCTTTTTGTCACTTATGGGAATTTTTTGAATTTAAAATAATTTTACGTTTGACACATGGCTACAAAGAATATTGGCTATGGGGGAAGCTCACTGCGTCCATGCGTCAAAGGCTGCTATCGGGCTTCAGATAAGATAGCAAGGAAGAGGTTGGCTATGGGGGAAGAGGGCCACATTGAACATGTCCAATTAGTAAAGTAATTAGTTAATTAACATGGAGGACCCTAAAGGCCTTCCAACACAGCCTTATATAGACTTTGTTCAAACCAAGTACACTTTGAAGGCTTTTACTAAGCAGTTTCATATAGACAGTCCAACTAACCAGCCCCCCATCATCTGCCTCGCACACACGAGGACAACTCTGGATGATCTTCCATATACAGTATCAGTTTCCATTCAGTGTCAGTCTCACATTTTGTATTCACACATAAGCAGGAAATTTGTCCATTCTGTATCGGTGTGAAATATGCTGTCAGGTTTTTTTTTTTTGGCTCACTTTCTATCAGCTTTCTACTGCAAAATCATAATCATACATGGCTATAGGCTGCCTGGATTGTCTCCCTGTGACATGCCATCTTTAGCCGGCAGTCATGTTATATCTTCTCCCACAACAAACAGCATCTGAGTGATTATGCACATTACCATCCAGTGGGTGTTGCCCAGCCCAAAGTGAGGAGTGCTCTATGGATATATCAGCTTTTCTAACGGCAACACCTGATGCAGCTTTTATGTATCTAAACCTTATAAAGACCGGATCAATTTGTATTTGAGGCAAAAGCAAAAACAGGCAAAAGAGAGTGTGTGTGTGAGAGAGAGAGAGCGAGGGAGAGAGAGTTAAAAGACCGTCTGCCCTGCATTGCTTCATAGCCACAGGCAGTTGCACAGCACAGAAGAAATGTGCTTACATCATCACATGCAGTCCAGGCATCCTGCAGAGGGCACTGCTAATGGAAGAAACACAGAGCAGAGAAGGCAACCAACCAACCCAGGAGAGACTCAGCAAGGCACTCCTACGCATCTAAGATATCTGACATTCTTGGCAGCCTTTCAGAGAGGTCAGTGGTAAAATATTCAAGCAGAACTAACCTTAAAGAGGGACCATGTTTGAGCAAGCTGAGACCAGAGGCTAAATTTGTCACTAATTAAAGTCTGCATGAGATATGGGGAAGAGTCTTTTCCAGTGAATCTCCAACTCCGCTATGCAGAATAATAGTGCTCTGATTTGGATAAGATGTTTTGCCCTTTTAGGTGCTGGGTGATATCATGGAAAGTGTGCTGATTTGCTGAAATGGTTTTCCTCTAAGTGTAAACAGAGAGAAAGAGAGATTTTGCATCTCCCAGTGTGACCCAGATAAGGGCCTTGCTATAGAGATGTGGGATAGATCACACATGTAACACGTGAGTTACGAATGCTGTTCTCAGTCTAGTTCTAGGGCACAGGGTCACTTTTCTCAATTACAAGCTCAGGTGTACCAAGGTGAATATCACAACAAGTTATGAGCATGACTGCGAGGAACTAATTCCACATGTTCTTATCTTTCCTAGTCTACAGGCGTGGCTGCAGTGGATATAACAGCAGAGAGGGATCGCATAACAAACGTGACAGCAAAAAGATGAGCACTGTGAATACACTAATTATTCCCATTAACCACAGTTGCAACTAAATCTTTGTGGTTAAGTGAGTATGTGTCTAAGTGTGTGTCTTTGCAGGTTACAAAGCGTGGGTTGCCAGCTGCAAAGCTTTTCTGGATGCTGATTGGAAGTGAACGTTGAGCACTCAGGACAATTATTGAATCATTACTGCTACCATGCCTCAGGCAAAATATGAACACCATGTTATTTGTCAACTGACCACAGCTTCCTAATCAACCTCACATGCGTTTGTATGTTTGTCTTAGTGTGCATATATGTGGCAGTGTGTGTGTGTGTGTGGCTTGTTGGCAGAAGGACAGGAATGTCCTTTAGTATGTGGGTGCACATGGTTGCAGAGAGTAATGGATGAGTCAGGAACCCTGCCCAGCATTTTCTTATTTATATATTTGTTTAAATTGGGGGTGGTATCTAAATGAAGTATAGCACATTGACAGATGCCTATGTATATGAATATGTGTGCATGGTAGTGACTGAGGAATGCCCTGTTGAAACGCAACTGTCTAAACATGTCCCTTTCAGCTGTCTCTCCGCTCCCTTCGTGGAAAAATAACTTAACATGAGTTGTTTGGTATTTTCACCGCACCCCACACTACCATCTCACATCGACTGCTAAGAGCTTGTATGCTGAAATTTCCCTCTGAGGCTTAATACTGGAAAAGTGTCTT
Source organism: Perissodus microlepis (assembly GCF_051167445.1). Taxonomy (NCBI): domain Eukaryota; kingdom Metazoa; phylum Chordata; class Actinopteri; order Cichliformes; family Cichlidae; genus Perissodus; species Perissodus microlepis. The sequence continues at coordinate 24,076,773 of NC_140479.1, read as the reverse complement.
TCAAGTGCACCACTAGACTGGTAAGGGAGCCTAAGAAAGAAGGGATGGGGGTAGAAACTTTAACTCTTTTCCTTCTGCCTTCAGGAAGACATGTGATTCATCTCTACATTTCTGGGTAGCAAGTGGTGGAAATGTTTCAGGAAGATTTGATTAATTGACTTAAAGAATAATAATAGAAGTCCTATTCATCACAGGTGCACTCACTTCATGGCATGAACAATCAAGTAGCTTGCCAATCTATCAAACCACGAGCAGCTAACTGTAACATTTCTGAACAACTTACAAGAATGTGAATGTAATAACATTTAGCCTCTGTATACCCAGTCTGTCTCTCACTGTCTCTATGGCAATGTGCTAGTGTGCTTGAAGTTTTGAAGGTATCCATCAAATCAGCGACTGAGATATGAGTGTTTTAAGCACACAAGCGATTAACAACTCAAACAATGATCACTAATAAGCTACAACAAGTAGTTATACATCTTTTCACCTTATCTACAATACAGAGACGTCCTCTCAACATTCAGTTAAGTTGATCTCTGTATGTAAAACAATACAAAAAACAGACATTGCCTGCCCTGATGAAATCCCCATTTGACATAGCTAACCATGATCCCTCTCGACAAAAACAAGCCATCACTATTAGTCAAAAGAGATCAAAGACATACCCCAGCATTTGGGATTGCATTATCCGACAACCATCTGCGCTGGTAAGACAGGAACAATCATTAAGCATTCAGACCAAAGGAAAAAAAAGTTTATTCTTAGTGTCAGCTTTGATAAATTTGTGCAAAATGCACTCTTCTCGGTATGTAGAAAACTTTAAAAGGGAGGGCGAAAGAAAGGGGAAAGTGGAGAAGTTTTAAGAAGGTGTGGTAAAAAGATAAAATGGGAGAGATGATAAGAGAAGTGGAGGATTGGCAAGGAAGACAAAGGGGAAAACAGTAAGACTCTCTGTCCCTCAGTGAGATAAATTGGCAAGAAGTTCACAGTGGGTAAACATCTTCATCTGAAAGCCTGTGGAGCAATTGATGCCCAGAACAAATCAACACGTTTCACAGCTTGCCTGCATAAAACGCAAATACCATCAGCTTCAAAAAACTATGATCTTCCCTGGAGCATATGAGCAGGGGTTTGCTCCTCTGGGTTCCCTGAATTGGTCTGTGAATCGATCACAAAAACAGCATTTCAAAGGGTTTGAAAAACTATGAGGTCTTTCTCTTTTTCCTACTTTAACAAAACAGACTCTATCATAGACAGCCCTGCAGACACTTGTGGCTGTGGGGTCCCAGAAGGCTTAGAGATGTCTCTAGTCTTTCACTACCACTCAGAAGAACTTAGCGAAAACAGTCTAGTACTTTGCACCAAACACAAGGCAAAAAGAAGTTAGAAGTAAACTGAGAAAAACAAAGAAAATCACTTGGAAAAAAAGAAAAGAAGTATAATAAAATAACGGCAGAATAGATAATATAGCGCTTTTGGGCAAATTATTCAGATGATGTGGAGAACAGGTACCATATGTGCTTTGGTCACACTGATCAAACTTACCTACATCCTGGGCTTCAGTTGGAACATGTGTTTTGACTATCAGATCCATAAAAATCCCATTATATAGTGCAACAAGAGAGATCACAAATCTTGTTCTGAGATTTTAAAAATCGTTTATCACCTAAATTTACCATGAGTGATATATTTACATCCAAATAAGGATGCATATTTTTGACATTTAATAGGTCTTCTACAATTTATCACTCGTATGGTTTGATAAACAAATGCAACACAAAAACATTTAACTGGTGGACAATTAGCAAAGAGGCTTTTTTTTCCCCCAAGACCACTTAGAGAAAAAAAAGTGAGAGGTCATCAGTTGTTTTTCACGTTGATTGTTATTGTCAATTGTAAAGTCATTACAAATGGTGTTGCATTCCTTACAGTGAAGGCTAATGGCGCTCTGACCTGCAGGGGAGGAATGCCAACTCTCACCACAGCTGCACACTGAGGCTAAGAGCCAGAGCTGACTTTGGGGTCAAAGGTTATCCATGATGTGACTTGAAACCACACAATCAGTGGATACTAGGTTCAGGCCTGCGGCAATCATGTTCTTAGTGGGGTATACCAACTGGACAAATGGAAAAGTAAAAAGGGATAGAAAAAAAACAGAATGAAAGAAGAGAATAAAGACAGAGAATGGACACGGACTAGAGTAAATTATCTATATTTAACATGGTTGCATTAAAAAATGGAGACTTTCTGGGAGTACATGCATGAGGATGAATTTTAAATAATGAAAATACATTGGATGGATATATGACCCAACTTTCTTATCATCCCACATACAGAAAGTCCTAACTAATCAGTATTTTAGAATATGAAATTGATCAATTTGTACTGATGATTTTTAGACAGGGTCACTTAGTTGATGACAAACACAACCAGCCAACTAAACAGATAATGAGCAAATTGTATTGAGTGTCTGGGTTTGGTGGGTCAATAGGATTCACAATTTTGTGTACAGACCATTTTAATTGCAGCCCCTGGACACAGGCATAAGTTCTGTAAAAAACACAACCACTTTACAAATGTGTTCATCATTATGCCATTCCATCGTCTAAATGGAAATAGCAATTTGGTTCTGCTTTCACCCCAAGGAGGTAGATAAATAACAATTATGTGAATGAACCAACTCCTTAAATATTTTTTACTAGTAAAAATTTAAGTGCCATTGGACCCATAAATTTAAGTTTGCAAACTGGGATTCGGGGGTGTAAATGCCCATAAATGTGGAGTCACCTCCACAATGAGCAACAAACAGGGAGAGCCTTTGCATTGGTCCATTTCACACTTCATAAAGCCACGACATATTTATTCCATGCATTCATACTTACATGTCCCATCAACCAGGTAACGGCTCTATAACTTGAAATGATTCATTTGCCCAGTCATTTTCCCCACTTAGCTTTGAGTTTAAAGGGCAGGTTTTAGGCTGCTGCATTATGCAGCAATGCTTCTGCATGCTGTTTTTATCTGAAAACAAGGAAAGCACACCTACAGTCTTAAATAAAAGCACAAATGACTATACATTGCTTAAAACAAGGCTTTAAAAAACCTTGTAATTAGCTTAACAAAGATCATAAAAATAACTTTCTTTTGTTCCAAATTAGTGAACAAGATTTTATGATAAAGACATTCAAACTTAATCAGGAATATAATTTGTTTCTTTCACAAACATGCAGAGCTGAGGTCAAAAGGCTAAGCCTCAGGTAAATGCAAGACAGTGGGGGCACGCAGTTCTCCCTCTTATTCCTATCTGATTTAATAGAATCCATAGGGGGGCTGTGGTAAACACAGCAGGGATGTGAACCTTCAGGAGGAGGAGAATGAGGAGCTGGTGTTCTACTTAGGCTTCGTATAATGACCAACAACTCCCCCTTTCTTCAGTCCCCACATACCACCTCCCACTCCACCATTCCTGTTTTAATTCTATAGGGTTGACCACTGAGACCCTCATTCAACCTGCATATAGGAGAAACCTCTTCTTTTTCCCTCTACTCTTTCCCTTCTCCAGTTCAGTGATCTCTCACTCCAATGAGAGGCAGGTCCTTTTCAGTTGGCTGGCCAAGCTCCCGCTGTTTTATGGGAAGTATTGTGATCCCACAAGCTCTCTCGGGGCAGGGGGCATCAGCACTTATGAGGGCTGATGGAGTTGCTGATTTGATCTTCTCTTTTTTCACAGCCTTTATCTAGTTTTCATCAAAACTTCTCAGCCCACTCGTTTGAAGAAGCCTGGTACGAATGCGATTCGCCATGTCCATGAAACAGACATCATCTGTGAAAGTGCAGAGGCTGATGAGGACAGGAATACTAGAGAGAATAACGGCTAAACTTCACATCAGCCAAACTAAATGAAAGCAATAGAACTCTAAATATTCAGCAATCCTTCCTTCAAACAGCTCTTCCAATATTTAAAAGCCATTCCTTTTAGCGGGCAGCATGAATCATAAGAGTGCCCTTGCAAGAGTTCACTCGCTTTAAAGGGGAATAAATAATCAATAACTATAATTGAGCTCTTTTAAAGTCAAATGAATTACAGATCTCTTGCAGAGTATACAGTGGCCTCTTATTATCCCGCTAAAATCAGTGTTGGAGTTCAGTAAAAGACGAGTCAAACTTTGTTTTGGCAGTTTAACTATTCCTAGTTTGTCAAAAACACTGTTTGCTATGTATACTTTTCTACTGTCATTTTTCACTTTCTTTCCTGTTAGGCAAAAAATATGTAAACATACACAGAAATGCATTATATAAGCTAAAAACAGAATTTGCCCAATTTTCAAGAGCTTGAAGGTCAACATGTGGTATAACCACCTTTACTATTTAACACAGCCTGAACTCTCTTAAATGTCTTTCTGTAAATAGTCTTTTGGAATACTTCTTGAGGTTTCTTGAAGGATATTTAAAGCACTTCTTTGGATGCTGGCTGCTTTTTAATCCATTTTCTGTCCAGTATAAAGTGACTTAACAAACAAACAAACAAAAAACACGCTGCTAAAAATGGTCAGGTAAATGGACTGGACTGAAAATGAGTGAAACAGCAATCAATGTCTAAAAACTAAAAGCCTGAAGAACTATTGCTCTGAAAAAGACCGCTTCAAAAAGATTCCAAGAAACCATGGATGTATTAGATTCCAAGTTACCCTAAATGAAGACTTTTTAAGTGAGATTATGTTTTGCCCTAACCCTTTCCTGAGTTTAATTCCACCATCAGGCCGGGGTCTTTCTGTGTGGAGTTTGCATGTTCTCCCCGTGTTTGCGTGGGTTCCCTCACTCCGTCTATAGACTTGCAGTTTGTGGGGATAGGTTAATTGATTAGTCTAAATTGCCCATAGGTGTGAATACGGGAGTGAATGTGAGCGCGCATGGCTGTCTGTCTCTGTGTTAGCCCTGCGACAGACTGGTGACCTGTCCAGGGTGTACCCCGCCTATGACAGCTGGGATAGGCTCCAGCACCCCCGCAACCCTGAAAAGGTTAAGTGGAAGCGAATGGATGGATGGATGGATTATGTTTTGCATTCTAAAGTGAAATTTTGCACAAAAACTGGTTTGGACCCAATTCTAAATTTCCCATTTTTCCTGCTTAGCTAATCCAATCAAGCAAATATCTGTCACAATTAAATTACCCTAATCTTTATGGATTATATCATTGAAAAACAGGTGTGCATTCCCATTTAGTAGCAGAAGGAATTTATTAATGAACCACTCTGGAGATCTTTAAATAGATATCAGCTTTGTCAAGGCTACAAACAAACGCACTGCCTAAACTTACTGTATAATTTCCAGCTGACAAAGCTTTTTGGTGTTTTAACTATATCTCTGTGTATTTATAATACTGAACCCATGTGGGTTAATTAGTGTCAAACTAGAAGTGAATTAATCATGGAAAGGCCTCATATCACATTCTTTAGCGAAACAGGCCTAATTTACAGTTATGTGGAAACTACTAACACTTGACATTTTGTGTTTTCTTAAAAGAAAGGACTAATTTATGAAGTGCTATGACTATTCTTATGGTGTTACCACGATATGCATACGATGAACATAATATATTGAGATCATAATTCATGTATAATAGCATTTTTACACACTTACTAATAAGTTACTTACTAATAGTGTGTTGTGTCGAACATCTAAAAGCCTTTGTGTCACTGATGAACCAATTGTTGAGTGAACTTTGAGGTTTTTGGGTTTTTTTTTTACTCTTTTGAAACTTTGGTGATACATTTTTATATGAATACAGGATACCTAATCAGTAGTTGCAGACACATCCCATTTTTATTTCCATATTTATAGAGCTGCAGGTGACTATGTCCTTTTTCAGAAAGATCAACAGTGATGGAAAAAATGGCAGCTGATAATTTTTTGCACTTTTTTTCCTTTTATCGCTCACTGTTTAATTAAGTTAAAGCACTAACAGCTATGTAAAATAGATTTTTAAGGTTAAAAAGAAATGGCTGTATGCAATGTTAATCTTGCACGCTGCAAAATGATGCAACAGTACCAAGTCTAAATTGTATTCTATACCATGACACTCCTGATAGTCCATGATAATCCTGCAACTCTTCATATGATATATTTTAAGCATTTCGTTTTGTCACTGCCTACCTTCACAGTCTCAGAGCACATCTGTTCTAGTATGTTTGACTATGAATATCTTTCATTTAACATATGTCATCCAAGAGATCAAAGCAAATTAGATACCTAGTTCATAAAAATTGACTTTTTATCTAGAATAATCAACTTTTCAGGTCAGCAGTGCACAATGCATCAGAGGAATGAGCAAAGGAACATTGCTAGCTTCCCAAGATATACTCTATGTCAGGATATCCTCTGGTCTTTTGGTTCCTTGGCCCCACTACTTCCAATGTCCTTGCTTTCAATATCTATTCATTTTCTTTAGCCCTTAAATAACTACGGTTGCAGAGGGCCAGAACCTATCCCAGCTGACATTAGGCGAGAAGCAGGATACAGGCCGGACATGTCACTAGCCTATCACATGTCTAACACAGAGCGACAAGCTGCCATCCACATTGACATCCACACCTAGAGTCTATTTAGAATCACCAATTAAACTGACATGCATTTATGTGGCTTGTAGGAAGAAACCAGAGCACACATTGGGAAACAAAACATGTAAACCTCACATATGAAGGCCCCTGCTGACCAGCATCAGCATTTATCCATTGAATATGTCGTGCTAAAGTTGTAAACTAAATACTTTAATAGATACTAATAGGTAGTACTTTAATGTTTACTCTAGCATGATGCTAATGGCTTTTATTGTTTTTAGAGTTAGCACTGGAGTTTTGTGTCCTCTGCACTTAATATTGAGAAATGTTTTGGAAGTGTAACTTATAAGTCCAATTGTGTTCCTTAACTGATTAAAAAACGGGGAACAATCCTTCTTTTCAATATATCACAATTTCCTGATTTCAAAATTTAATTGAATCACTGCTTGTAGCACTGCTGCAGTATGAATATACTGGGAAGAATTCCTTCAAGAGATCATGACAGGAAGTTTTAAAACCAGAAAGTAATCATTAACCCATTAGTCAACAGTGAACAAAACTATTTTCCCCACATTTATTGTTCTTTTCACTCCATTTTTACAGGATACAGACTCTTTTTTTTCCATGACTATTGCAAGATAATGCCATTGAGTGAAGCCACACAGACTTGTTGTATTGTGTTTTGATATCCTTGTGGATAACTGCAGAATGCAGAAGTTACTGTAAACTGATAGCGAAGGCTTATGTGGGGAAATCCCATTGGCATAGCCAGCATTTACTGGTATACCAAAACACAAAGCCAATAATCTCTGTGTCATTAAGAGTGATTTTCCTCCACTCAACCTAATGTGATGACAGAGATAAAACCATGTTGGTCTAACTGTACATGAGAACGAGAGGTGCTATTATCCAGAAAAATGTTCACAGCGACACAATGAACTGACTCATAGTTGTGTTTCTCAAAAGCAGCACTGATGGTTGATTAGTTTCTCACTTACATCTGTAATTAATATGGACAGTTTAATATGGATAATATAATTTAGAAATCAAAGGTTTAACTGAGAATATTTAATGCTTTTAAAAAGTTGAATTTTAAACAGTGAAACACAACATCTAACGTGAAGAACCCTTGACAGCACAAAGGTATTGCCCTGACTATATTTTCTTTTAGGGAAATTTTATGGGGTCATCTAAATCATGTAAGTCCATAATGATGTGTTCCAAAGCACCTCCAACCACAGGGAAAGAGCTCTTAGACAGCACTTTTCACAAAGATAGCTTTTAACACAGCAATCAGTGGTTAGCTACATGGAGAGGTGGCATGCAGGTCATGCATTCATTTCAGAAACAAGTGAAAAGTTGTCACACAGAAGCCCTAGCTTAATTACCACTGGCAGATAACCCTTGCAATCTCTGCAGATACGAAGACTTCCGCTGCAGCTCACACAGGCTCGCACAATTGTCTCCAGTCCTTTGAGGGCCTTGTTATACATGTTTGTTTTGGTTTTGACAGGTTTCTGTCAGACAGACAGAGACAGGCTTCTCCAAAGGCTGACTATTTTCCCAGTTGTTCCACGCTTTGTTTAGTTAGTCACTGTGTTTCAGGAGCTTAATAGCTTCCTCTATTTTCCATCGCCTCCAGCTGAAGCTCAGAGCCTACATGCCTGCACAAAAATGTCTCCAGGATTATCACGCATCTGTGTTTAAGCAAAACCTGATTATTTTTCCAAGTGCATTTCTTTGCGGTGCTCTGTGTTAGCGTGTCTTAATAACGCTGGAATGAGCCGCTGCTACCCCATGGTGCGAAAGTCGCTTGCTTCATAAACATCATTTGGAAGTAATTCAGTAAGCATTCTCATGAAAAAGAGATGAAAAACAGATTGCCATTGGGTATATTAACACCTGTCACATCAGACCAATATCATATCGCACTGTTGTAGTTACGCAGCTTTCTATTATTTTTCTCAACTCCCAAAACGTCACCTTGCCTTCTCAATCTACCGGCGTAATTACCTCATCAAACAGACCATCAGCAAAGCCGCTAAAATAGGATATGTGGAAGTGGAGGAAACAAAAGAAAATAAAAAAATAAAAGGAGAAGCATATCATCACACCCAACATTTGAGTCGTGTGACGTTGAGAAGTCAGGGGAGCAAAGCCTTGAGGGCATACAATCAATATTACATTTTCCATTGCCACCTTCATAGCTATTGTAAATGGCTTGTGTCAAAAATAATAACAGGTTGTATCAGGAACCTTGGGTTTGCAATTTCGCTCCTAGTGCTCGGAGGCCCCGTCTGCTCTCCCTCCCTTACTCCAACACCACTGGGTGTTAATGACGCTGTGGTGGCAGACACTTCTCACACCACAACTGACTTCCCCCACCACCACCACCACCATCCCTCCACCCCTTCTGCCCATTCTTTATCTCTTTACTCCTGACAGTTCCGAGAACAGCGGGGAAAATGTGTATGTGTAAGAAAATGCTTACTACTAGAGATGATTAGCCCTTTGTGCTTTTTTCGGCATTCAGCCAGTAGCTTAGTATTATTAGCAGGGCTGGAGAGATTAAATATATTCTCACTTCTGTTGTCATAGCACTCTAGGCAGCAATAAGCGAGATGAGATGCAGTAATATGCACAATAGAGGGACAGACTCCTCTTTACTAGAAGCAAAGCTACTTTAAGTTTTATTTTATTTTTTTTAGAGGGGAGAGAGGGGTACTTAAGTGATTTTTTTTAGGGGATTTGATTACTTTATCTCATCCAGCCATTATCTCATGTGTGGACAGCTCAGACTCCAAGATTCTTAACAAAGAGAACGTAAGACAGATGTAGCCCTTACCCTCATTTAAAAGCCATCATTCTTTTAGATACCTACTCCGTTTTGTGCTTAACTTAAACAACTTTTCCACTGAAAACAGATGCTACCAACACAAGGAATAACTCACAAAGGTCACATTGAACTAAGTCTGTAAAACAAAGTGTAATTTTATTTCAATATTTACTTTTAATTGAAATGCATGCCAAACCCTGCAATATTTTTCTTAGTTATCTTCTATTGTGATCACTTCTGTTGCAGGCACTCAAAACAGAGCACTTTCAAAAGCAGATTGTCACGCTTTCAGAAAAGGCCCCTGTGATATAATAGTGTCCATTCCCTGCAATGTGATAAACGAGTTTCAGCAAAGAATGCAATTGAGGTGTGCAAAAACCAAAACTAATATAGTATGACAGGATGATGTTGTGACCAGTCATCATGTCAGCAGCCAAGAGCCTGGTTGCATTGACTTTTGTTGTATTTTTTTTTTCTCTTGCAGCCTTCCAGAAAGGTTCTTTTATACTCGTGTCTTTTTCTATGCAGGGCTTTTAAATTGTTCTCCCTTATCAGAGGAAGAATCTGCAGGAAGTCACAGAATCCCAGCTTATCTCAGCTAATTGTGGATGTGTTTGTGTGCGTGAGTGTGTGTCTGTATAGCAAAGGAGGAGGTGACTTGAGAGGGTGCCAAATGCCGCAGGATGCAGCCGAGCACGTCGGGACAGGAGAAGCAGAGACACCAACAAGACTGACAGACACAACACTAACATCTCGTGGAAACAAACATCAAAAGTGCTTAAAAAATATACTCCATACATAAACTGATTAAAATACCCAGTGCATAGGTGACATTTAATCCGTCCATTATACTTGAGCCAAAAGGCAGATGTCAAGGATGTCCACATGCTGGATGTGCACTGTTTGGGTGGTAAATGTTAACACTATAAACAGTGTAAACAATGAGTTGATTGCTGACATGAAACAATTTGAAAGCACAGAATATTGCCCAAGGTTGCTTTCAACATACAGTTCATTGGCAAAACTGGATATACAGATTACAGATTGCCCCATTTTACCAACAATTGGAGATACAGAGAAGGGATGTCCAGTTGTGCGATACGAGAGGTTCCTTGAATGGGTGTTTAAGGAGGTGATAAAAAGGTCTTTGACCCTCCTCAAATGAAAACAAATGATTTGAGAGCAACAGCCATGAAACATGTTTTTGAGGAAAAGGAAGGTGGGTGGTCTGTTGCTGAGTTCATGCACTTGTTTCTCTATGACAGCTAAAATGTACATCTTTTTATTGCCTGTGTCCACCGCTTGCTTAAAATTAAGAGAGCACTTTAACCTCGAGGCACCAGCAGGGGTTAGTACTGAGGGCGAAGTGTGTTGGCCTTGGAGTGAGAAAATGAAAATCTTGAAAAGAACATGCTTCAGACTGGCATATATGGATTTTGCATTTCTTTTAGCTTATATGTAGTATTATTATTACTAGCTTGTAGGCCACAACAATAGAGTTACACCACCAACTGAATATGAATAACCAAATAATGATTTAACTTGATAATGATGTTTATGAAAGGCCTGATCTTTTTAGTGCCTATAGAGGGACCTATAAGTGGCCGATGCCATTGCTGATATTGATGCTTACACTTGTGCATCATGTGTTAATTAGCCTGTGGTCGGGTCGCATTGTTTTATTTACAGTGCTAGCTCACAGAAACAAATCTAAGGATGTGACTTTTTCTCTCCTGTTCTTTGTTGTAGTAAGGCAAACATATGTGTCCCTGCACATCAGGTTACAGCAGGTTACAGAGTTTCAGAGGTGTTTGCAGTTACAACATGGCTACAGTGTAAATTTCATGCTGAAGCATAAACAACGTAGGTTGGCAAGTATGTGTGACTTAACGAGCAAGTTAAGATAACTTTTACGAAAGAACCAAAGTGGGACATAGAGGCATCGAGACAATGCAGACACCATGAAAGGACTGGAACAGACCAGTAACAGTAGAGACCAACAGGCCTAGAGTTTTAAATATCCTGGGAAAATACAGGCCAGGTGTTATGCATTTCCTCCTGAATCTCCACCCATGAAACTCCTGCAACACAGAACACCAGCACACACCAGAGCCTAAGGCCATAAGAGTGCATTAAATAAAAAATATACTGCAGACAACAAAGGACAAAAATAAAAATAATATTACATATGCGAGTCACTTGTCTTAAATCTATAGTAGTTTATGATCTAATCAGCAACTTGTACACTTTAAAAAAACATGTCATGTCACTGTGTCACTTCATAATGAAAGTCATGAATGAAATCCAGGAAGCGCTTGCGCTTGTTTTACCCTTTCAATTCCATATTGACGAACAGTACTTTTCCCACTGGCATTTAAATCATAAAGGGCATTCATATATAGTGATCTCTCCCAGGCACAGAGCAATCAGTATATGAGCCACACACCTGGTAATACTCTGAAAGGCCATCGACGCACCAGAAGAATTGGCTTCCTCGTAATAGAGATCCTGGCAGATTATTCTCATTTGATTGTCTAATGACCATCTGAATGAGATCCCTACTCCAATAAGCATCCTATTTGACCAGATGCTGCAGGTGTGCAAGTGTCCGTTAAATCCTTGTGTATTTGGATTAATACAATTAAAATTATGCAATGCATGGGATTTGGAAAAGTGGATTTTTATCCTTAAAATAATATGTATGTTGTTTAATCAGTCTAAAATGAATGAAACATCACAGTTCACACAGCAAAATGAAGGGAATAGAGATTGATTAAAAATTTTCAAGTGGCAGTTTTTGACCTGTCATACCATAATCCCCATTTGTCATCGCTTTATCAATGTTCACAGGACTATTTCCAAACAGTTCTCCAAGGGGGAGAAACGCTGCGGTCCCCACTACCACGATGCTCAGTCCACACATATCGGTGCTCAAATGAAGTTATTGATTATGCCCTTGCAAATATGGTGAGGTGAAGTAATGACACTCCACTTAGAAACCATTGCACAAATGTGCCCTAAATCACAAAAATGGAGAAGGGGTATCTGCTTGCATGGGCGTCAGTCTTTGCAAGGGTGAGTACTTGCGCATTCACTCAGTGTTTAATCAATGGATAAAACTGTCTATCCATTCAAGTATTGATGTTTCATATGAAAACTGCTTATCCACATAGAGCAGGGGGGACAGCGGAGGCCTTTCAATCATCTGCCAGCTGAATGTAACACAGAAAAGGAGAGGTGGGGTGAGACACATGAATCTCTAATACTGGATTCATGCTGCATGCTCAATTATCCCATTGCCACAGTGCAAGGGAAAGCAGAGGAGGAGTCAATCATCATGTACATAGCGCAAATTCTGCCAGTGTGTGAGAGCTCGGCTCGGTTAATCAATATGGATTCACTCTTTTTGATCTGTTGCCTCTGACTGACAACAATCGCTAATAACAGTATAACTGCAGTGACCATAACAGTGCGCATTGTGATCACTTCACACCGGTGGTGGAGGAAGAATGAGGGAGAAAGCACTAAAGCTGTAGACTATCTCTGTCACTCTGTTACATGTGCACAGATTTCTCAGTTTCCCACATTTTGTGGTACTGCAGAAGTGTCTGTGCAGTCACCTTATTAAAGTCATGTTTAGACACATATTGACCCGACTGCAGCTCTGATCAATCTGTGGTAGGAAAGACAATAATGCACAGTTCATCAACACGTTGCGCAGTGTCTCTAGGCACATAGCATATGTCGTACACTTGTAAAAAACAGCAATTATTTCCCAGTTCCAACAGTAAACGACTGAATCTATAACAGTCAGAAGCCCATTACTGACTATTAATTAACTATTTTGGAAATGTTGCCCATGACAGTATATCAAAAGCACAAAATGAATGTAGACTTAGATTTATTGAGTTGCTAAAAGGAGTCTTGTATGATGATGACAGCCTCTACCGCGTCTAATAGGACCAGGCTCACTTAACATTTGATGAGTAATATGGCTTCTTAATCTGACTGATGCTGTGAACCTAAGACAGATCTATGAGATGATGGAGCAGACTGGTAACATAATAAAGGCACCCTTCTTCTCACTCAGCATCTCTCATATTAATATTTTCATCCTGTAATAACTAAAAGCTATTTCATTACTCATTAATCAGTATCTGAAGCCGCCGCTTTGCAGTACACATAGAAATATGATCCTGCGCGTTCGCAGGAAGAGCGATATACAATGACCGTGCAGCTGGCAGGGTAATAAAACACAGTATGCAAGTTGTCTGTCAAGAAATCTTACCTAGGCATGCCAAAACAACAGACAGGCCAATGTGATCTACTGCGCTAATTCCATACAGCAACATATAGATATTGCAGTGTAGTTGTACTTTTTCCAGGCAGTAAAAAAACTGTAAAAAAAAAAAAGTGGAATCAGCATTTTTGTCATAAAAGAGTGACAAAATTGATTTGCAGGAGGTTCATTCAAGCTTTCAAGGGAATTTCAGCAGCTCTCGATGTTGCCAGTCAGATCACTTATGAAATCCATATCAATTCTGAGCTTATGAGTTTTGGGTGTTTATTAAAGCGAACGAAGGATAAATAAGATAGGTCAGCATAAAACAGCAGATCCTGAAATATAAGGATGCTGAGTCTGATTTATGTGTATGGTCATCTGTTTCAGAAGTGGTGCGCGTGTGTGCATGTGTCCATGCGTAAATGTGTGTTTTCTTTGTGTGTTTAAATCAATGGTCATCCCCTGATACGAGATGGTCTCATAAATCATTGTTTGTTGATCACTTGTCAGGTGGTAGGGCCCTTATGGCGTTCTCCTAATTATTCCAGCTCACAGCCCCACTGGATGAATAAGGACAGGAATGCCAAAGCAAATCAAAGCAGCACACTTTGCAGAAATGTGGCCATGAAGGTGGTTTGGCTTGGATGGATGATGCAGAGGGTTGCAGAAGTTGTAGGAAAGGGAGAGGCAAGGATGTGGTGGTGTAATAGGCTTGCGCTATTTGGGTTTTAGGCTGAACTGATTTGAGAAATCTACAGTATGAGGTTTCAGTCATGCAATAGGATAGGGGACCCTATCACGACTGAAACGAGCCTCATTGAAAATGGATTAAATCAACAAAATCTGATATTGTGACTGTTCAGCCAGCCTTGTATCTCTATTTAAACACAAGTCAGGTCTCTATAATCCACGATTGAGCCCTGCGCACTAATAATCCTGTAGTTTTCCGTCCGGGCATACTGGTAAGAGGCTTTTTTTTTCTCTTTTGCCGTTTTTGTAAAATTAGAGTTAAGTGCAAAGAAGATAAACATGAAATTCATCAGTTTCTTTTTGAAAATAAGGAACTGTGTTATGACAAATTCTGTCAAATGGCAGAGCTAAGTGGTCAGGATACAGTATTGGCTTTCAGTGTCATTAACTTTTCACCGGTAAGCAGGTTTCTGTCACCACTGACCAAATTGCTTTAAAAACACAGCCATTACATAGTTGAGGCTGGCAGTTAAAAGATGAGAGTATTTCTATAACGAAGCCTAATGGGATTATTAGTGAGGTGGGTTTTTTTTTTTTTTCTTATTGTGAGCTGCAAGGGAAATTTGCAGCTCACAGTAATACTGGTAGAGGGATTAGACAGTACGTTTCAGTGATATACTGTACCAGCCGGCTGGTCCTTGGGTTAATTACTGGATTACCCCTTCTAATTGGGAAATCTGTAACAGGGAGTTTAATAATTCATTGGATAGCAGCCTCGGATTTATTTATTTATTTTGGTTACTCTCTCTTTCCCCCTCCATACCAATTTTGATTTTCTCTTTATTGTTTCATGTCTTTTTTAACTCTCCCAGACTTCTATATGAAGACACAGAGGCAGCAACACCTTGTTATTCTGTTAAAATATGTTCGCTTGAGGCTTAAACATGGTCGTAGCATGTTTAAATCATTTCGGACATATCACACAGACCCATGCAGCCTGTTCCCTTTGATATATATTTGCACTATAACGTGTGGTTTTGAAAATTAGCCGGTAGCCCTCTTTTGATCACAGTGGTGTCCCTAATCATACCACTCTGTAAAAATGGCAAATGACAGTCCCGCCACAGAGGTGAGTAACATAGAGACCTTAGATGTAAAGAAGCCGAGGTTCAGTGTGTGAGTCATGTCCGAACAGCAAAACTCAGTTTATTTACCAGCAGTCTGGAACGTATGAATAAATATGTATACTCAGTGAAGTATTCAGTGTTGCATACATAAGGTGTATATGGACGAGTCAGTTGCATACATGAAAAAGGAACATAAGCATGTAATTGTGGGTGATTTTAGTGTGTTAAATAGAACTAGTGATGGTACAGTATGTTTGTCATTTTCAGTCTTTTGATATATGACACAAAATAAGTATTCTGTGGTGTCATGGTTTTGTTAGGTATGAATTATCCGAAAGGGGGAACTAGGTCATTCAGAACACCAGCAAACAGCAGCAGTCAGGCAGTGGTATGCAGGCCCACATCTCTCTCTCTGTCCTGTATCTGTGAGGACATTCGCAACTGCTTGTGGGTATTTGTAATAACCCAGTGACAGCGTTTCTCCGCTGGCGGCTGAGGTGCTCAACAAAATGAATAACTCTGACCACAGAAAGAAGATGTGTGTGTGTATACATGTGTGTGTGTGTGTGAGTGTATTTGTGCGTATCACTGGCGGGGTTACTTGTCACATCTCTTCAGACACTACTTCTCCACTCCCCACTGGCTACAACAACAATCTACGGCCACGCATAACCTCCCACAGAGGTTGTGTGCACTGCGATTGTGCCATTAGCGCAAACAGTGCATTTCTACACGGTCTCGCTTGTCATCTTGAGCAGACCGCATGCTTCTAAGCCTCAAAGTCTGCGTTGTGATGGGAGCGTCGCAGAGCCAACAAAATCAAACTACAAATCCTGTTACAAGAGGTGGGAGCTGCCAAATTTGTGCTTAATTCACAGAAGTAAATCTCAGGGAACTAGATTTATTAGCTCGTTCCCCGACAGTCTTCGAGAGGTTGCTTATGGTGTGCTGTATTTTTTATGAACGCAGCCATTTCTCCATATGGATATAGACTACTGTACATTCAGCTTGATGCATATGAATTGTTCCTACACATATGTATTAATTATTCAGCAACATGATTGGTTTTGCCCTTTCTGGGGTTCAACATGCACAGGAGAACATGGGGGGAGGAAAGTTTTCAAGTCCCACTCAGGTACGGGCACACTGATCTCTTGAAATAACATCTAAAGTTGTCGCTGCATCTATAGTTGGACAGAACCATTAAAATCTATATGCAGTTAATGGATTTTTTGGCAGGAGTTGTCTTTTTTTTTAAAATAGAGGCAATCCTGATGGGAAATTACTTTGCGTGAGTATCTGCTCTGCGAATCATTGAGGTTAAGCATCCATCTAGCAATTGTTTGATATTTCTAGTTTGGTAAAATATGCTTTGCTTTACCACAATGATGAGATTATTGAAAATGATAGAGCTCAAGTAGCTGCTGTCATTTGGAACGAAAGTTTATGTTGAACTTCGCAGCACAGTGGTGTTGTTTCCACCATCTCAGTGAAGTGACGTGTACATCAGCATATTAATTTGGCTGATTTGTGAACATAATGACATTTAATTCCGCAAAATTCCTAAAAACATCTGTTTTCAAGAAAATTCTTCTGCTTAAGCAGACCTAAAAAGGTAAGCAGAGTATTTCCCAATATAGGCAAAAGATTTAAAATAATCGCATAGCCTTCATTCAGATTCACATTTAGAATTAATATTTGGTGGGTATATTCTGTTTCTTGTTGTCCACACAGCAGCATGATGCTTGCTATCAGAAACTTTGTAGGAAAGCAGTCATTAGAACCTTAGCCCCCCTGTTAAGCAAGCCATGCTTCCTGTGTAGGGCCCCCAGAGGATTCAGTGGCTAATTATTTACTGAAGCAGCAAAGACTATCAAATGAAACCCTGTGTTGAGTCTAACTATTAGGGTGGGGGTGGGGGTGCACGGGTGGGGTTGGGTGGGGGTGGGGGTGTACCCTGACAGTGTAACCTGGGCAACATGCAAATAGACTCAGACAGGGGGAGGGCAAGCACGAAAGACAGGGAGGGTGTATAATGGTCAGAGTGCGCTGGAGGAGTCGAGGTTCACTGGTGAGTCAGGAAAGGTGGGGCCGCTGTGGGGCACAGCAGCAGGGTATTAGATTTCAGATGCATATGAATGACCAACTGCTGGCTGTGCTCTAGCTTTAGGGGGAAATTGCATGGGCTAACCTTGGGCTGCAGTTTAGAATCTAGATGACTGCCTGACTTAATCCTGTGGTGGGAAGGTAGGCGGTCATGAATGTCTGTTGTTGGTATCATTAAAATGAAGAGTTCCAGGAGAGCAGGGTACCTTTCTTGAACTCAGTTTTATTACAGCTAGAGAACCAAGTGCCATAAATAAAATCTTCCTCATTTTGCTCACCGGTAATTGCATTTCAAGTTTTATCTTTATTGCTAATCCCAAAAAAAAAACAAGGAAAAAAATAATGCATTGCAAGATCACTTACAGCCAAATGCTCACACTTAAAAGCAATCACCAACACCAAAAACAATGAAAGAGGCAATACTGCAGTCTTAGTCCAGGCATTTGGGCAGAAAGCCCATGTGGACTTTCCTCTTCAGGCACACACATGTAATAGAGGAGCGCTGAGCTTTAATAATACAAGATTCAGTTCATCTGATTAGCAACAGCACCAGCGGCTTGACGGCAACTTTTACAGCAAACATGTATGGACTACTGAATTATCCAAAGCAATAAAGACTACACCAAATGTATGTGCTTAATAAAAAACACACCAATACAACCCAATCTCGATTAAAGTATGATTTCAATTTAAAAATTCTGCATATATTATGACTCCTTTAGACTGTAGGGGGTTTATGACCTTTTTCTTAATGGAAGTGCATGGGGCTCCTGCAGCTGCCGTAAAGCCGTAAGATAAATATCTAGCGTGGAGTCACAATTAATTCCAAACAAGATTATGTAAATCCTGAACTGACCACAATCAGGCCAACAGACTTGTGTGATTGCACTCTAAACAGAGCTAGATGTCATTACGAGTTGACTGTAATTACACCGGGCCCATTATTGTGGCATTTTTTTTCCTTTTTCTTTTTTTTCTTTTTTAAATGAAAAATGGCTCCATTTATTTTCCCTCACACGCTGAGTGATGCAAACAGAATGTTTGCCCGCCATCTAAATCTGCAAAGCGCACATCCAGAAAAGTCCATTCATTTAGAGCAATACTCACGGGCTTTGGGTTTTAAAAAAAAAAGAAAGAAGAAGAAGCAGGTGTGCGGCTGAGTTCCTGCCCTCTCACCAGATAATTCAAGTGAGTGATGTGTGACCTCCAGCAGCTCCACACAAAACATGCGACCTTCTCGCGATGAGATCTTACCAGGTGTCAGAGCAGATTCTGGGAGGAGTGATTGAACTGTTTGTTTTTTTGTGGCGCTGGGACAATAGTGCTGCCAGCTTAAACTGCTCATGGCAACCTGCTGTGTCTGCTTTCAGTGCAGCGCCTCCCTCAAACTTCTTTTCAGTGTCTCTTCGCCTCTTGCTAAATCGTGAAAAACTGCATGCAATGATGCTGTGAATGGAATGCCGAGCAGGTTTCTTGTTTCTGTTTACACTCATCCATTATGTCGCCTTTTTTGCATCCAAGCCACATCAGGTTAAATCGGAATTTAACTCTGTTTTATATGAACAGCACTTCTTTTTTTTAAACTCTATCCATTTGCCTCTGATCTCTCTCTTCCTGTATGCACATGTGTGTAGCTGCCAGAGTGCTAAAACACCATGAGGGAATTGGGCCTTTGCCACCCCCACTTCTCACAAATGTGAGGGGATAGTAAATATCAGCGCAGCAGATGGGGCCGATGCTCCCTCTCTGCCTCCCTCCCATCCTTAGAGAGGGCAGAGCAAATGGATAGCCATCAACAGCAGCAGGAGTCGCCCCAGGCCAAGACTGGAGCAGAGGACACAGGGACTACACTGTTGCTCAGGCAGGCAATTTTACAGACACATTTTCCCTGACTATCAGCAAGGGAACCACACAACATTAGGAATAAGTACTCATAAGGTCATTGTGTCTAAGATTTCATGGTATATAGACATCTGAGTAATAAACATCTTGTTTTCTCATATATATTCACAAGATAATTAATGCTTTTTATGGTTCAAATAGCTTTATTTTGTTATTTATTTTTTTCCCCATTTTGGGTTATATTGCAGTTACACAAGAGACCAACTGCTGGTGTGTCATTTCAGTGCGCTGTCACACACCTCGCAGGACCTGTAAAGCACTGGCAGTGTGAAACAGCATGACATGCTTGTATAACATAGCAGGGGGAGGTGGGAGGGGGGGTGGGGGCCTTACTCGGCCAAAACTGGTGTCAACACAATCTTGATCACAAAACAGGAGATCTTCAGCTGATAGAATAAATCCTGCCCACTTAACAATCAACAATCAGTAAACTGGTTTAAATTTGGGCGAGCTGAGATGTTATTGTTGTGATGAAACCTCCAACTAGGAGAGCATATATCAGTATTCCCACAGCAATATCAGCTAGCCTCCCGCTGGGGCAAGAGGAGCACATGTGGATCAACGATGACACAACATGGAATCTTACTGAGTGGCGGCACAGACTAAGCAGTGATGTAATGCCTCTGAGCTCACTGGCGAGAGGAAGAGAGAGAGAGAGAGAGAAAGGGGGAAAAAAAGATGTGAAGAAATCATAACATGCCTTATTGTTACTGGATTTAACATGATTAGGATGAAATAGAGAGCAGAGTTTCATCCTTGAGCACTGTGACATTGCAGACATATATTAGATGATCATTCGCAAACTAAGAGCTTTACCTCCAGCCCCCTCCCCAAGCTCTGCAGCAGGGACTTTATATAGGTGTCACGTACTGTGTGTGTCTGTGACATTGTAGGTTATATGAATGATTTCAGCACTCGTGGGATTGGAAATTACTTTTTCGTCACCACAATAGGACCATCTGGGGCGGAGTGTAGAGCTGAATTCCTTGGAAGACAGTATTTCACTCAGTGTCTCCCAAACAATTTCGATTTCCATTTATTTATTTAAGGAGGAAATAGAAGGAAATTTCCGCGGGTCACTAATTTCATTTCAACGTGTACCAGTGGCTTTAGCCTTGAGCAGATATTTCAGAGGAACACAAAATCAATGTGGAGATTCTATTGGGAATAGCTCTGAAACCCATTAGCAACTTTGACCAATAGGTCAGGTAAAGTAATAGCCAGATAAATGTTTTATTACAGATTTGCAAACTGACCTAATGGAGGAGGCTAGTACCTGGGCAGCCGTGCAAGGCAAATATTCATCATGAGATGCTATTGCTTTAATGAACACAAATTTCTCAGTGGCCAAGGCCTTTGGTTCTTTATATATAATGCGTGAAAGATTGGTCGCTCTAATCTGGCCCCAGACAAGACAAAAGGCAGCATCTGTTGTCCTCGCACAACACTGGAGCAGTGCAATCACTCTAAAAGATTTGTTGTTATAGGGCTAATGCTTCATTTATATTACATCATACATAGCTGAGATCTATTGTTCAGAGAAAAGAAAATCCAGCGGAATCGAGGACTAAGATTTTGTATTTAATCTGCTCTGGTGATAAACAGTTAAATAATTAAAATCAGTGATATAAGTGTGTGCTACACACAGATCTGTGCCAATTTTAAAGAAATCATCTCATTCTATTTTTTCCCCTTTTTGTTTTTGTCCCATGAATTTTATTTATTTACCATCCAAACAGGAAATCAGACAATAAGTGGGTAGAAAGAAAACCCTCCACTGACAACCACTGGGATTATTTTTTTAACCATCTTTACTAGAATTTGTGGTCTTAGTTGCCCTTTAAAGTTTTCTTTTACATAAGATTTATATTCTTCCTGATTTTTTCCAAAGATTAAACACTAAGTGCAAGTGGCATTGTTTATCCCTGAGCTGCATATGCCACGGATCCTTCCTTTCATACACTTTTCATGCTGCTCTTTGCTGGGCAGTATGCTAGTTTTCTGAATGAAAGCCAGACAGACTGAGAGCTCCCACATGCAGAGAGGAGCCGCTCCTGTTTCCAGCTCAGTTTCCAAGGGGACCACCAAGCCCACCAATCACATCGCTCGGCGCAAGCACGCGGGCAATTCAATTTCTTAAAGCCGCAGTGTCCATTATCAGGGAGGTGTAGAGAAAGAAAGTACAGCCAAAAAAATCCAAAAAACAACACATTTGAAAAAGAAGACGAATAGAAAAGCACCTCAACGCTGCAGTTTAAAAGTGTTTTTCCTTTTTTCTTTTTATTAAATGTGAATTCACATGGTAGTTTGAGCCCATCCATTTAAAGAATCCGCCTAAATACAAAATAGGCATCATTCCGTCATCACATCCTTTTCAAACGCAACAAATAACACATCTGTGTACATATATTCACAAACTGAAAGGACAGTCGATGGTGGTAGGTACTTATTTATTAAAAGATGAGTCAGAGACAGATTCACACTTGGAATGTGAAGTAACTACTGCCTAGAACTTCCCAACAAAATGTCTTGGCATATAATTAGGTCATATTCCAAAACCTTTTTTTTTTTTATCAAACAAACTTCATATGTAAGACCCACATAAAAATAAACAATATCTGCTTTTTTTAAGTGCAAGAAATAAAAAATACAGGTTTGTGGTTAATGTTTTAAAAAAAGAAGGCAGTCTTCAGTTTTAAAATAAAGTTTCATTTCATGAAACAGGACTATGGAATGTTCTTTTTTTTTGCTTGCTTGTTAAAAATGCCAGACCACCACTGTATGAGACTATGCCCTTTTGGAGTTAGTATGATTTTTTTTCCCTAATTTGCAGTCAGGTTTAAGATGTTTGGTGTCAGATATGCCCATTATCTGATATCATGCGTCAAATAACATTCAAATTGTGATATCAATGTGTTTCGATAGCATGTATCACACCATGAGGCCATATTAAATTGTTTTGTATCAGTTCCAGCTGATTTGTTTATTTTCCTGCCTGGACAGGCTTCAGCATCATAACATGAAATGATGTCGACAGTGCACAAGTCTGTTTTTCCATCACTTGCTACAATTGTTGATGGTCTGTATCTTAAGAGTATATATTGCACAAAAAAATGAGAAGGGGGGAAAAACAGTATGTGCCATAAAAAATACCAAAATCCAGTTTCACACCTGCGATTGGGACCCATCCACATATCACGAGTATGATATACATAAACTCCTAACTTTACTATATTACAGTACATATACAATCTTGAAACTAGTTCCAGCTCTGAGGTATGTGTTCCCCATGATGCCATTGTATCGTCTACAAATACTCAACAAATCTGCTCTACAACTGTACAAAACCTAGTTTAAAATCACAAGGCATTTTTGATGCAAGTTTTAATTTAACTTAATCCTTAAAACCAGGACTCCCTTGCATGCTAAAAACAAATGATAAAGGGAAGAAGTGCCTGAAACTCACTGAAAGCACAGTAAGAACATTCCCTTTGCAACTGTACAAAAATATGCCTGAAAATATCTTACTTTTCTTTTAAAAAGATGAGGTCTGTTATGTATCAAAATGTTTCCTCCACACTTGTATTCTGCAGAGGTTTAGGCTGCTTAATTTTTCCAAACCAGGAGGTAAAACGGAATCAGTTACAAAACAAACAAACAAACATTTGCGGCATTAAGAAAAAATTACATAAACCGTTGTAAAGTAACATCCTGAACAATTTGTCAGTTCACAGATTTGCTTTGAGACAGTCCACACAGTCCGTGTTCAGCTCCCTGCAGTTTTTGTTGTTGTTGTTGTTGTTTTAAGAGGAAAAGATGCATAGAAGTTCATGTATTTTCCCTTTGTGGTCCGTTTTAAGCTGAACAGTAAATGCAGACCTACGAGGGAAAACAATCCATAAAACCCTGTCATGCTGCCAGATAAAAAAGTCTGCAGACTTTGCTTTTTTTTTTTTTTTTTTTTTTGCTACCAGCTTCATAAGCATCTCATTCCTCAAACCTCACCTCGCCTCCTGGTCCTCCACCTCCCTCCAGGACCCTTAAGAAAAAAGAAAAAAAACCCACAGGAGGCAGGGCTGGGGACAATTTGACCAGGACATATATAATTTCATATCTCCCTTCTCTGTTATTACTAGCTCAACTGTTTTTTTCGGTTTTGTTTTTTGTTTTTTTCAGTATGTGAAGACGAGGTCGGAAAAGTTCGCCTCCAGCCAGTCCCCGGCAATCATCTCACTGAGTTCTGGCGTGCAGTAGTCTGGGAATTCAAAGTGAGAGCCCAGGCTGCCCTCACTGAACGAGTCCAGGTCCTTATCCACAAGAGACAGGGAGAGGTTTCCTGAATTGGGGTTGCCCAGCTCAGAGCCCGGGGCGCTGGGAGCGAAATTTAAACTAAAGTCAAACAGCAAATCGTCCGCATCGTCGCCGGAAGAGGAGCTGATGCTGGACGAGGAGGAGGATGTGGAGACCGACCTGGAGGATGCTGGTGAGACGGAAGCAGCGTGCAATGTACTTTGCTTGGTAATGTTTTTGATGCTGTAAAACAGTCTGTTGTTGTTCCGCACCTCTTCGTACATACTCGTCCCCTCGGACTCGGCCGAGGAGCTCAAAGTTGGACTAGCGGGAACTTTGGCTACATTGTACGGCCTCAGGCGCTCCTCCTCACCCGGCTTAATCCCCATCCGGTAGTCCTCTTCGTACTCGTCGTCATCGTCCTCATCGGTGAGCTCACTCTTTACAGTCTTTGCAACTTTTAAGCTGGGAAACACGCAATCCTCCGCGTAGCCGTGCGTGGATTTCGAGCCGCTCTTAGTTTTTATCTTTGAACTCTTCTTGTTGGGAGTCTTTGCAATCTTGCCGCACTTCTCCGGAGACGGTGCTGATGATTTTGAACTGTCGAGCTTTGGTTTTTTCTTCGGTCTGTACTTGTAGTCGGGGTAGTCAGCCATGTGTTTTAGCCGCAGCCTCTCGGCTTCTCTGATAAACGGGATCTTTTCGCTGTCCTTGAGCATCTTCCACCTCTTCCCCAGGCGCTTGGAAATCTCTGCGTTGTGCATGTCCGGCGACTGCTCCATTATCTTTCTCCTCTCGATTTTGGACCACACCATAAATGCATTCATGGGTCTCTTGATGTGACCGGTGGCTGTTTTGCACCAGTCCGGGTTTATCGCTACCGGACTGCATGCCATAAATTCACTCTCCTCCGAATCGGTAGCCTCCCTGGACATGCTCCCATCCGTCTCGCTGTTGTCCGTGTGCTGCACCATTGTCCTGTTTCAAAGTCACTTTGTTTCCGGACGCTGCAGTGTCTTGCGGCCCCACACTGCCAAGACGGCTCAGCTCTCTGTGTTTTGCGCCGGTTCGTTCACGTCCTCTGCGTATTGTGTCTCAAGCTCTGCACTCTTTTTCCAGAGTTACAAACTGCCTTCTTAACTAGTTATCAGCGTTTTCATGTCCCCTGCGTCACAGTCACTCATCCAATCACGTCCCTTCCACTCCGCCCAGCAGACTCCATCCAAGACTCCCCGTAACCCTATTCCTCCCTCCCGAAGCTCTCATTGGAGTGGAGGTGGGGATTTGTGGTACACAGAGTCTGGGGCAACACGCCGGCCGAGACAGGCATATTAAACACAGTTAACGAAACGCGCTCTTGAGATGAGCGTCATGCGCCAAAGCGCACATAAGATATATGTCTGTTTCCTTACTTTAAGTTTAAAAAATGTGAGAAGTTGCTCTTAAAACAAATACAATTTTGCATATGTATCTTGAGGAAAAAGATTTAGGCTGTATGATTGTTTTTTTCCCCTTCTTCTTCCTTAGGTTGAGTACTGAAGGTGGCGCTTGGACACAGTTGCAGGCGCCTGGATGCGTCGGTACGTCTGCTTGTCTGTTGTAAAAGGATGTATTTTAGTAGCCGTTAATGGCTTTTGAGGAAGACTTTGTTTTTTTGTAGTTTTGTTTTTTAAATTTATTTTTTATGTATAACATTGTACGTTTGACACT
This sequence comes from Perissodus microlepis, assembly GCF_051167445.1. NCBI lineage: Eukaryota > Metazoa > Chordata > Actinopteri > Cichliformes > Cichlidae > Perissodus > Perissodus microlepis. The sequence continues at coordinate 24,051,273 of NC_140479.1, read as the reverse complement.
TTTTTGTGTGTGTTTTGAGTGGCCACGTGTTATTACATGTTTTGGCGTGGCTCGTTCCTGCGCGTTTCCATGTCTGTGCTTGAATTAAGAAAATAGGTCAGTAGAACATTCTGCCTCACAGATCCTGTTTATAGTGTGTGAGCGCTTTAAACACCTGCAGCATCACATAGACCCCGACGGATAAAAATACAGCTATAAGAGAAAAACACGTCATGCGTATAAATAGTAATTAATGTAATTGTGCTGACACTATGTAAAACTGGGTTTCTGTAATCTGGACGGTAAAACACAAAAGCATGCCATATATTATATATATATATATATATATATATATATATATATATATATATATATATATATATATATATATATATTAAAACCTTTCAATAGCTGCTCATATAAAACATGCGATTAAATCAATAAATAACCCTTATTCAGATGGTGACATTAGTGTATACAGCTTTGAATCGAGCCCATACAGCCAGGGATAGATGGAAGGCTCCCTGCTGAGTTTGCTGTGTCAAGAAGCAGAGTAGCATCTAGCTGGCGTCTCCTGCACACCCTCCACCCTCTTCCTCCCCCTTGGCGCTAGGTGCTAGCCAGCAGTGCTATTGGAGGCTGGGGCGATAAGGCGTCCTGCTTTTTTCTCTCTCTCTGCTTCGTCCCCTAGAGGGCAATCACTTACCCTTTTGAAACCCTCCCCCCACCCAGCCACCGTATTTTCCCCAGCTGGGGTTTAAGAAGTGTCTCTCCTGATACAGAGAAAGGGAGCTAGAAAGGCAGACAGAAGGTAGTGGAGAGAGGGAGAGAAATAGGGAAAAAGAGGCACACAGGGGGAAAAGAGACAAGGCTAAGAAGAGAAATGCTAAGATAGAGGGCGTCTTGCCTTTCCATCCTTGGAACACTGAGGCAAACCCTGTGTCTGTCTACCCAGACAGAGATAGGACTGAAATGCTTTATCATGACCACCCCTTGCTGATTAAGCCTTATCAGATATATGTGTCAGAGCCAGAGTCTCATGGGGTTGGCACACGCACATGCATGTTTTATAGTCAGCCTGTTTTTTTTTCTGTTGAATTAATTTGAGCAGTATTTGATCTTCTGATTAGTTCACATGTGGTGAAGGATGTTATGTCAAATTAACCGATGGCATAGCCTCAAATGTAGGTGTGATTTATTTGTGCCAGTTACTGCAAATATTTGAATGAAATTGTCGATATAGTCAATATGTCAACGTTTAATATTCCACTTACGTAACTTAGGTAGAAGACAGCTATATACACATAGCTGTATGTGTATATATATATATATATATACATATCCAGCCCTATCTCTTTATATTATGGTTCCATGCCGGACATGAATCACAAGACTGCTTAATGATGAGCGTGCAGGGCGGCTGTCCTGCTCATTAGCATGGCTCATTATTGGCTGTGAATGAGGTGCTGGTGTCAGCTCATACCGCCTGTGAGTCATCTTAGGGAGGGTCTCATCGCCATGCCTGTCTCACACAGATGCACCAGTGGTATTACCCCCCACACAACCCATTCCAGCTGCCTCATTCAGTGACTGGGACTGTCATCAGAATGAAGAGAGTTGTGGGACACTGAAATTTGCCGTTTTTTTTTTCATTTTCACTCTAGAGATTACATATAATTAAACAGTAAAAGCTGCATTATCATATTTGCTTTCTAATACCCTTTCCAATACCCCAAAGGCAAATGCTTTAATGCTTATTTGCTGATTTTTGTGCATGCGTGTCAAGGGAGAGGACATTTTATTCCAAAGCGATGGAGTGTTGAATTAAGTGATGGTTTTCATGTATGAACATTGAAAGAGGGTTTCAGGAGAAACAATTCCCTTTGCATTGCTTATCTAAAAGCCCCCCAAAGCAGCTGCTGCTCTCACAAAGGGCCAGTGAAGCGTTAGATCAATACTAACCCTTGCTAGAGGCTATCTGATGCTCAAAATGCATGGATCCATCTCCTCTGCATAGCCCTGAGACAGGTGTGGAGTCCTGGAAGCCACTATCTGATGGCTTCACAATGGGGTAAAGAAGTGGTGGGGGCCTGAAAGCGGGCGGTGGGGCAGCTGGGCTTGTTTTCATAGCACAGGAAAACGCAAATTAACTGTTCACTTGACAAATGTACTCTTGGATATCCTATAAACTCAGGTTATAATGCTTATTGGCGGGCAGTAAATTGGTATTTTCAGGCCTGTGCAGCGGAGTCACTTAATGTTGCTCTGATGTTATGCATAGAAATAATGTAACAAGTTCCAGCAGTGTGCAAGTGAATATACTTCATCCACAGACACAGAGTCATCTCTAGCCATGCATTATCCAGCTTATGAGTCTGACGATTTATTGTTTGTAAGTTTATACCACTTACCGCAACCCAGTTTGTTATCTTAACTTGTGAGATGATACTAAAACAAGTTGTATCAGCTGCCTGTGTGCATTTTACTGGCTGTCTGTCGCTGTGGTCTCATTCCTTAAAGATCATGCTGTCTTTCTCTCTCAAGATAAGAAAAGCTTTGACAATGAGGGTAATCTCACAGCAGTTTGTGGGTAGTTGTTTTACCACTGGAGTGTTTGGTTCCTCCAAGGCCATTTTATGCCTTGTTGTTGCTTTACATTCTCGACTCAATGCAAATGTATCTCCAGGATGTCAGGTTCTTTGCTGACCTCCTTGATGTGGCCTCTGTCTCTCAAGGTCTGATACTTGGGACTTGAGACTTGAGTATCATGTCGTGAATGTCAACAGCTGACGTTTGAGCACTCTGCTGGAAATGTTTGTCACAGGGATACACAAATACAGTCAGAGGCCAAAGCTGTAGGTACCCTTCGTACAGTTATTTTGCAACAGCTCCCAAGTTACGGAAGCATGTCAGCGCGTCTTGTTAAGTAAATTTATATTGCTGCACAAGAACCTGTGCACAAACGAGTTTTACGAGAATTAACGTGCCCCAAATTGCATTTGACGTGTATGTTTGATGTATGGTGGATATTACCTAAGGAGTAACTTTACAGAGTCATATACATTACCATAAGGTAAACACCAGCTATAATGGCATTTTACATTTGTAATAATAATAATTATTATAATCATACTTAATTATGATGTATAATGACTTTGTAGTTATTGCTACTTATCCTTAAATAAAAAATGCACATGCTACATTCATCAGTGATGATATAACCAAATTCAACAACCACGTCTTTAAATACTCGACCACTTCAGCATGCAATAATTCCACAGGGAGACTATAATCTTTCAGTGCAGCCAGAGAGAGACACGAGGAACAGTGTGGGTGTAGAACACAAGTATGGTAACTGAATACTATGTGACTAAGGCAATTCTTTCACTTAGGAATGTGGGATATGTGAATTAGACTTTTATTAGCTTGCTACGTATACGCAGCCTCTATGGAGATGACAACTGTTTGAATTCTGTGAAAGAATTTTTTTAAAAAAGCATAAAAGCTCTCTTGTCTCAGCTCACAGTGCAGATCTGATCCACAAAGCAGAGGGAACCCAAAATGACCTGAAAGGGATTACATCATCCTGGAGCAACACTGGCTTACACAGTGCAGTACGTTCTACAGTTATCATATTGCCATGTCATTCCCCATAAGCTCCGTCTATTTAAATCCTTTAATTATGTACCAGCAGCACCGAAGCAGTGTTTACTGTAAGAGTCCCGGGTACCTAGTTTTGTATTGTACTTGTGCCTTGTGTTAATAAACTTGGGTGGAGGAAGAGCCCTCCAGGCACTCACAGCAACTGTAATGAGAGTGTGTTTAGTCTAGAGTCAGTGTAAGGCTAATACTGATGGATTGTATGGCTCCAGGTCAGGTCTTGCACTCTTACATATTGGTGGAGGCTTATAGAAGAATCAAGGAAACGTTTCATGAGGTCGTGCTCTCTCCATTTATTCATTTGAGAAGAAATGGCGATAATGTGTAGTTTTGAAAAACTATGTTGTCACCAGAAATAATGAAGACATTGTTTATAGTTTCTAGCTGAATTCATCAATAAAATGCAGCTGCTCTAGTTAATCAAGTAGCAAAACATCAGGATAAGATACCTAGATATGTTGATCGTGTTTCACTCAGAAGTTCATTTTCTAAGAATTAGCGAACTTTTCCCACTGAAGCCACGCGGCTCTGCTTCCCTACTAGCCAGCCCAGACTTGCCCTCTCACGAGATAAGATAGTGTTGACTACAGGATAGTGTGTAGAGACTAGTGTGGGGCCTCCAGTGCGCTTAGTCACCCTCATTCACATCCTGTGCTCTGAAGTTTTACTGGTTTATGATCTTTGCACCAGCAGTCGAATCATGACAGTTCAAAGTAGCATGACAAATTGAGAATCCCTGCCCCGTGGACAGATCCTAGGCAGGATTTTGTTAGGCTGTTGAGTTTTTTTAATTAGTAGATAGAAAACTGAAAAAAATGGATTCAGGTTTTGTTGGCTTTATTTTTCTTTTGACAGATTTCTCACATCTACTTTTTTATTGATAGTTAAAGTAAATTAATTATTGTAGACTACACAAAAAAAACGCCCGTGCAATGACAGTTCTAAGCTGAAATGTGGGGTATCTACAGTATTGTGTAAAAGACTTGAACCTACCCTCCTTCATAGCTTTATAGGAAAATGTGAAATAGTTGCAAAAATATATTGAAACATATTTAAACATGCATGGAATCATATATAAGGCATAAATAGAGTGAGTAAAATTCCAACAAGCTTGAAGAAGAAAGCTTATCTAAGACAGTTGAGAATTTGTTGAGGAACAAATTCTCAACTGTCTTAGATAAGCTTTCTTCTAATTTCTTTAAGTAGTCTTCAGAAATAGTTCTCCAGGCTTCTTGAAGGACATTCAAAGCTCCTCTTTGGCTGTTGGCTCCCTTTTGTTCTGTTCTCTGTCGAGATGATCCCACACTGCTTCAGAAATGTTGAGGTCCGGGCTCTGATAGTGTTTTTCTATCCATGTATGCTTTTACTGCATTGGCATTGTGTTTGGGATCATTGCCCTGCTGAAAAACGAAGCTGCATGTTGGATCAAGAATTGACTGTAGTTTTCTGCATCGATAATTCCATCAATTATGACAAGCTCACCAATAGCACAGCAATGCAGACCTGAACCATGACAGAGCCTCTGTTTAGTTTCCTTAAATTTGTTTAAGAACACACCGCACACCCTGCCGAGATATGCTATTTTTGGCTAATATACAATTTAAAATGCGACACAAGTTCATCCCTTATGTTAGATGTCCTTTTTATGCAGGGTTGACTCATAGATCAGTTTTATGTGTAAATGGTCAGGTACAAGAACTGGACTGAAAAAGAGGAAAAAGCAGCCAATGTCTAAAGAAAAAACGTATATCCTACAGTCTGGTGAGTTTTTATGTTCTTAAACAATCACAGTGCTTCAACGTGGCTGGACAAAACAGCACTGGGAAAATCAACCACATCAATCAGGCTTTAACCTTGAAAACAAAAACAAGAAGAAATGGACCCTTGGAGAGACAAACACCTGAAGCAAATCTGAGAATTCACTCTTGTTTGAACAGTGACCAGATAAGATAGCTCAAAGTTATCAGCACAAGATGAATTCCCAGAGGAACCTCCAGGAGGAGTTTCATCAGTGTAGTGGGAGGGAGAAAATCAATCCCTCAAACCACATATAGTGACAAATAACCACCAAAACCTGAAGCAAAATTAGTTATACCCTCAACAGCTTTATTTAGTCAGAAACCAGAAAGTCTAAATTGAAAAAAAAAAAAAAAGTAATTTCCACATGACTGTAAAAGTTCCTAAGTAAACACTGTGCAACTGTGTAAACACAATCAGAATCATGTGGCCCACAATGAAAGCATACTTTTATTTTTCCCAGACACTGAGCCAACTCTGGTGATGTTGCACGCAATTCTCAATTCAAAGCGACTAACCATATTCATTTTGTAAACTCATTCATCGCATTCACTTATTCATTTTGTGTCTGTCGAGCAGTAAAAAATGTATTGTCTTGCATGCAGGTTTTACACTCCTTTATATACTAACTAAAGTCAATACAGAAGGTCACTTCAATATCATCTTTTATATGCTGACTGAATCGCAAGTAAAGTTTTCGTCAAACATATTTATGCTGTATGTCTGCAGAGAGCAATGGTGCCACAGAAAAAGGGAGAAAAAAAATCTTCAATAGAGTCCTGTGACTTCCTTTTTACTTTGCATTACATATGCACATATAGACTGGTATTTTCTCCATCCGTATCAGAGTCTCAGTATGTCTTCTCCATATACTGACTCACTGCCCTTTCCTTCATGCCTCTGAAGGATTTCTAAGACAGGCTTCAAGAAAGATTTTCATAAATGTCCACTTTTGCAAATCCTCCACATCCCTCTGTATGTGCCAAGAGCTATCTTTATCTTAACAGTAAAGGTCATTGGAGGAGACTTAGGGATAGGCAAAGGCTAAGCTGTATTCATTGGACTCTACTTTTCTATCTATCTATCTATCTATCTATCTATCTATCTATCTATCTATCTATCTATCTATCTATCTATCTATCTATCTATCTATCTATCTATCTATCTATCTATCTATCTATCTATCTATCTATCTATCTATCATTATTATTATTAACATTATTATGATTTCTTAACTCCTTAATGTAATGTGTGGAGGTAATCTATGTCTTAAAAAATAAGCAGGATTTATCCCTGCATACAAAATATTAACACAGATCTGATATGAGCAACACAAAATCTCCAATTTATTATTCCAGTCTCATGGGATCTTTTTAAACTGAGTTCGAGTGTCAATAGAGGAGCTCAGGATTACAAGATGAGAGCTGTAAGACAATTCGGATAATGAACAGGAAAGCAAAGTTTCGAGAAACCATAGAGAGAATGAATTTAGTCATAAAAGTGTGAGCGGATTAGCGCTTCTCTTATTTCCAACATTTCCTCTTTGAGGTTCTTACACTAATCTCATTATGAGTGTCTGTCAAGCATACATGACAATTCATTTTAACAAGGTAGAGTGTTCTGCTCCCTTTAAATTCGCAGATTGCTTCACAAATGAAAACACAGAGAGAAGTTCCTTTGGAGCAGGCACGGACTAAAGAAAGAAAAGAGAAGGTTGAGGATTTCTGATCATTTCAAACCCAGAGTAACAGTAATGGTTTAAATGAGAATGTTTTTTTTTCTTCCTTGGAAAGGAGTTCATTGTGACTACTGCAGTGTTTAATAGTAGCCAAAGGGAATCAGTTGTTGAAAAGTAGGAAAAGAGATGCTGAATAAATTTTCATGCTTAATGTTTATTCTTTTTGCACAATATGATTCATTGTATGAATCCTTGTAATGAATAAGTGCTGGGAATTATGATTGCTGACTTTCACACAGAAGCTTTGTTCTCATTTTTCACTTCAGGAGTTTTTATTCCCCTTAAGATCAGCGCAACTATTGTCATAAAGAAATAAGACTGTGCTTTAGTCATATTGCAGTTTTACCACGAAACTACTGAAAGAATAAAAGGGCAGCTCATAAAACACTGTGTTCCAGATAAACCTGTGGAGGAAGCAACACATAATTAGTGTCTTGGTAATTGGGGAGAACCATTATAGCACACTTAGTGTGATGCTAGACTAAATTGTTTGCCAACAGAACATAATGATTTTACACTCTGTAATTGTGTTTTTTATAATAGCTGCCTCCCTTTTCTTTTAACAAGAAAATGTGAAAAATATCCTGAGGCATTGGTTTTGAACTACTTTTATATAACAATCCCACTGCATAAATATTACACTGCCTCTTTGAATGTGCCTGCTGATATATGTAACTTTTAAAGCCACCCAAATGAAAGTGGCTATAATAGGCCTCATACTAACTATCAAGATATATCACAACCCCTGTGATCTCTAGGTGTCCATCACTGGAATAATCTGACCACTATGGATAAATACCATGAGGGGTCTTCAAGCACCAGGAAGACCAGCACCTTAATCATGGCTAATCCCTGGTAGCTAGACATGTCTTGGGGGGACAAAGGAATGGACACATCACCCCAATTAGTAGAAGCTCTAGCTTTAAAACCCTGTCATTAGGAGTCCATAACCTTCCTATCACTCAGCATAGCCTCTCCTTGATGCAGTGTTACAATTTGTCACTTTTATGCACAGTAATCTTGTGGTCTGGTAGTATGCATACATGCTCAGAGCTATACTGTAATAATATGTGTAAATGAACCACAAACATTACACAGAGTACAGGAAGACAATCCAAATATATCATTTTCGGTGAGGTAAACTGGGCCTGTGCCATGTTGCTTGAGAGTGTATAAACTTACTGGGATGACTTATGTATGATATTCCTTCAAGCATTAATATGAATAAACAGGGAGTGTTGCCCAAGCCACACAGTGCCTGCAAAGGTATGTCAGTATAGTTTGTGGTTGGCATATTGGAATTATACTTTGGAAAGAAACTTGCATTTCAAATACTTTTTCTTTTGGTTAATGAACGGGGAACAGGTACATGGATTATGAATGTCCATATAAATATCAGCTCAGTATGCAGATAGGGTCCCCGGTGTTTTAGTGTAAGATAGCATTTGCAGGCCTTTGCTGCTAGACAGCGGAGCATTAACCGTTATCTCGGCACAAGCACTACCATTAAGCCTGGAACAATAAGACCAGGGTCAAGGATGAAGTTGAATGACAGCTCGGGATGAATATAATTTGCAAGGAAGCGATAAAAAGGGGTCTTGTACTCACACTAAAAAGCAGAATAATAATTTTTTTCACCAGGTTGTCGGCTCCAACATATTTCCATTCTTCACGCCATTTTCGAGTGAAGGGGTCAGATATAAAAGAGGACAATGACCAAGCCGGCGAGATTGATGGTGAGAATGAACAGGCCAGCGGAATCTCGACTAAATCAAAGCCATTCACCGTTAATGAAAATAAGAGAGAGACCACACTGTAAATCATCTTATGGTTTAACATATTAGTGATAATGAATTCACGCTGCCACGTTTAACCTTAGTTTTGCAATTCATTATATTTGAGATTAACAAGGGAGGGAACTTAAGTGAACTGTCTGCAGGGAATTACAGCTGGGGCCTCATTGTCAATCAAGGATTGTGTTTCGATGTCTTTCATTAGGGTTGGAGGAATTAAATAAGACTTTCTTTTAATGGCGAATGGCTCTCCTATTTAACGCTCCTCTTGCTCTCCCAAGATGGTTAACTCTTCATTACCCAAATTAAAGGCATCCATCTCTGTTGGCTCCTGCCACATTGCCATGACCTCTACCTGTCAAAACTTTCATGTAAGCACTTGAGTGATGGATGATACCCCCGAACCCCGTTGTCAAAATTATCCAGTGACTGTCCAACCCTCTCAGATCCATTCAATCGATCTCCCCAGGCTACCTGCCACCAGCCACGGTGTAACAATGAAGCCGAGGTGCTAATTTACTCTCATAGAAATTAGAAACTACCTTTTAATTATATGCCTGGGAGTGTTCTAAGAGTTCACAAGGATCACCCTGAAAGCTTTTAGCTCCACATTGTGGGGGCTGATCATTTATATTCTTCAAACGTTTTATTTCAGGGGTCGTTCGACATACTTAGGACCGGAGGGAATTTGTCACACCATCAAGAACGGGAAAGAAAGAAACTTTTGGCATCATTTGAAGGTCACTGCTCTTGTTTAAAGAAGCAATAAGTTAATGCAGCAAAATATTTACGTTCATCTGTTTGATTAAAAAGTTTTAGGACAGATAATTGAATTTAGTTGTCAATAGGGACTTGATGACTGAAATACAAACCCTAATATATGCAGCTCGGGCTCTGATCAATAGATGGAAAAAAATGTGGTTGTTACTGGTTCCACTCTGGAATTGCATCATGCTGAACTGTTTATAGAGACTCTTTGTCGACAAAGGAAGCAGAGTTGTCTGAACTTCTTCCCATTTTTTTTCCCTCTCTATTTGCATCACCTTCAGACACATGTAAATATTCAAACACATGCCACACGTCATACATAAAACATGATATAAGTGGTCCCATTCTTGTCTGACCTCTTGTGCTCCCGCTTCTTTCCAAGACAGATGTAGATAACACTCCAGACACACCTCACTTCCTGAGAGGAGAGTTATGGCTTCCTGCAAGAGGCACAGCCATCCCCTGGAGTCCTGAGGAGTTAGACAGCTACCTATGGAGAGGGCACATCTCTGACTTGTAGACCTGCTCTGAGGCTTCTCCTCTCACTTTGAGATCCTCCATGTACCTGTCAAAGGGTCAAAAGGGTACGTTCACTGTAGACAAGAGGACTGTGTTTGTGTTTCTGGGTGTGTTGTGTTGTGTGTGTGTGCGTGCATGTACATGTGCGACCCCACCCCCACCCAAGCTGTGACAGATGCCAGGCTGTTTATGTGTGAGGTGTGGGAATGCTTTGCGGGCAGGTGGGTAGATATGCATGTATTTGCGAGCGCATGTGTGTAGGGAGGTGTGTGCGTGTGGTTTGCTGTGGTTGGGTTTGAGCAGCCGTAGTATAATGTGAGAAACTGCACTTGTCAGAGTGTGCAGACATGCATGTGAATTTATTTGCGCACGTGTCAGTACCTTCACACACTTCATCTAACTGTACAAGGAGTCAAATGAGAACTTGTTGCCAGGCTCTGTAGAAAAAAAATGAACCCCAAAACTGCTGTCCATAACCAGAGCACAACAGATGGGGAGCTGCTGTTCTCGCAGCCAAGCAAATGATGAGCTAATTGTAGTGAACGAGGTGACCAAAGTTGGTCATATCTTATTCACGATTATGACTCAATCCTAGAAGCTTGTGGCACTTAGGTAATTATTCAATCAAAGAGAGGATGTGTCAATAGAAGTCGACAAGAGATTAATTATAAGTCAGGGATGGGTTCAGCTCTTTGTTTTTCCTGGTCTTCTGTCACGGTAGTGGCAAAAATGAGAGCTGATGGGTGAGTGACAGCTCTAGTGAAGCAGGAATAATCACAGTGGTATAGTTAACACAAACTCCCTTTAGCATGGACTGAGATCAATTCAGTGCTGTCCTTGATTAAAATGTTTAATTAGCTGTATTAAAGTGCAATATGAATCTTAGGAACACAGAAACATTCTTGAGTGAAGGAAATAATTATTTGATCCCCTGCTAAATTTGTAAGGTTGCTCAATTTTAAAGAAATGAACATCTTTAAGTTTTTATCATAGTTTGGTTTTAATAGGGACAGACAGAATATCAACCACAAATCCAGAAAAAGCACACACAAATAAAGTATTTTATTCTCAAACAAAACATGGCTTAGTACTTGGTGGCGAAACTTTATTTGGCAAGCACAGCGATAAGGCATTTCTTGTAATTGGCACTAGGTTTGCGTCTCAGGAGGGACTTTGGCCCAATCTTCTTTACAGAAAGTCCTTCATGTTTCCTGACTATTTGTAGGCCTTTCGAAGTTTCAGCACACTCCACAGATTGTCTCTAGGACTGAGGTCTGGAGACTGGCTAAGCCACTCCATGACCTGCTCCATTAATGTGCATCTTGTCTGGCTGAGCGAAGGAGATTCTTGTCTGAGATTTTATGGTACATGGCCCAGTTCATTGGTCCCTCAGTGCAGTGAAGTTGTCCTGTACCCTTTGCAGTTTACACCTCCATGCTTGACTGTCTGGATGCAGTTCTTTAAGTCACACTCAGCATTTCTCTTCTTTCAAACACAGCAGGTCAAGTAACTTCAAGTACATCCGACCACATAACTTTCACAAAAGCCTTTGCCGAATCATTTAGATGTTCACTGGCAAAGGCAGGTTTGTACCCTGTATCTTCTTGAGCAGAGGAACCTTGTACGGACTGTAAAACATAATTTATTATGGCGTAGTGTATTAAAAATGGTTTTCTTGGTGACTGTGGTCCCAACTGTTTATCATCCTTAAATCACAAGGCAGGATCTTGCATCGTGAGGTCCAGACCACGGGTTATTGGTTGTTGATGGTCATTTTGTATTTCTTCCATTTCTGAATAATCATCTCAACAGTTGTCACCTTCTCACTTAGTTTCTTGCTGATGGCCTTGTAGCCCATTGTGCATGTCTACAGTCTTATTCCTGACATCCTTTGACAGCTCTTTAGCCTTGCTCGTGATCGTGGATAGGTTGGAATGGAAGAAACTGATACGGTGGACAGATGTGTTTTATACACATAATGAGTGAGCTCAGGAGTATCTGTTATTGATTGATTGATTGCAATCTGTGTGCCACATGGACACAGCCAATCTGTGGTAGTCTGGCTACGTTGTAGGGAATCGAATACTTATTTCACTCAATGACATACAAATCAGTTAATAAATTTTATGTAACATGTCTCTATCTATTAAAATCAAACTAGCATAAAAATTAGAGACCATTCATTTCTTTGGAAGTGAGCAAACCTACAAATTCAGCAGGATATCAAATAATTATTCCCCTTACTGTAACTTGAGGCCTTTAGTATAAGCTAAAGCTAACTTTTTTCTGTATCTACAGCCCTCGTTGGTGGCTTAGGTAATATAACACAATGCAAATATATAGCTGCACATGGGAATGTGTGTGTATGTGTGCCTCTACAAGCTCTTCAACAGCTATAGGAGATTAAACAGGCCAATAGAAGGTCTATGAGTCACTCAGCCAATCCTTAGTAACCTGCCATTACTGCCATTATTCATAGAAAACTGTATGGGGATAAAAAGCACTGGGAAATTTTCTCTTTGTTATCTGCCAACAGGTTCAAACGAATAACTGTCATCTCTTAATGTATATGCCCTTTCAAGTTTGAGGGAGTGACCAGTATCTTGACATCTCAGAGACTGCAGCGATGATTTATAAATCAGACCGTCCACAACTTCTCACCTTCAAACACATAACCCGAGGAAATGATAAATTTCAGCAAAAAGCTGTGCAAAGATTTGTTTGTGTTTTACTTCCTTTGTTGAAATATGTAGTTACAAGTTATTAAATTAGTTTTAAACAAAGATTATTTAATCTTTTTCATCTTTCAAATATCAGTCATCAAAACATTTCAGTCCTCTAATCAGCCTTTGTTGCAGAGAGGATTGAGACAGTGCGACTGAAGCGTCATGTATCCCGATTCCTCGGGATTCCCCTCCATGTGTTTTATCGAGTCCTGCTGTTTTATTTGGCTGACGGGGAACAGGATGTGAGATTTACACCAGCAGAGACAAACAGGAGCAAGCTGAGACACAAAGATGGATTTGGTGGTTAACTCCCCGATCGTGTCATCAGAGAAGAGAGATAAATGGTGAAAGGAAAATAAGCGAGGGGAAGCGGACTATTTTTCCTAAAGCTCCACGGAAGTTTCTAATTATATCCACTCTGAGACCTGCAACCTCCATTGAGACACTGAACCACCCACTGACACATTTTCGACACCAGATATATGCACATACACACACCCTTACTAAGACCTGACCTTCGCTGGCTTTGTAGTCCCTTCTGAGTAAGAACCAAATTAAAGAGAGGAAAATACAGCCATCTCTCTTTGCTGCTGTTAAAGACCACTAATCTCTTATTTAAAGTGACATTAATATGCAGCAAGTTTTCACACTAACATACTTCTGTCACTAAAAAAAAGTGATGGGAGAAAGGGAATACAAGAGGAGGGAAGATGTGTATGTGTGCATGTGCATGCGTGTGAGGTTGATTGAGGGCAAGGGCTGTCAAGCCTGGTAATATGGAAGCTAAGCCACAGAGCCCCCAGCCCCAGGCGGGCAGATGGTAGGGTGGGCAGTGAGGGGCGAGGGTCCACTATCTCTAATTCTCAGCTGTACTTGTAAGATATGCACTATGTATGAAATGTGCTGGCAAAGATCCATGTCCTTCAACTCCCTATGTACCCCTGTTGGCTCCACCCTAGCCAGCTGTGTCTGTGTGAGCTCACTGGGCTCTGACAGCAGGGATCAAAACAACATGTGAACCAGCCACGACACGGACCACCATCAAAACAAGCGAGCACCCACGACAAGTCTCCCATAGCTACATCACAAGAGTTGAGGTGTGTTAAGAGCGGCGCCGGGACTTCTGTGTGTGTTTGTGTCTCCATCAAACACGACGATGGCTAATGCATTAGTCAGTGATTATATCACACTGGGATGTTGCTGAGCACAATTAGCTCTTTGAGCTGCAGTGGAAGCAAAACGTGAGCCGACACGAACCACAGAGCTTTGTATTCAGATCAAGGGAAAACTCAAAGCTCCACCAAAACTTTGTTACCTTTTTCTTTGTGTGTGTGAAAGTGAGTAGACACACTTACAGAAGCACGCCTCACAAAGACAGTGAGAGCATGATAGACTGACAAAGTGAGTAAGTGGAAGAATATGAAAAGAAGATGAAAGTATGTGCGTATCCCTGCTGATGTTACCATTCAGTCTGCACGGTCCAAAGACAGGAAATGTGTGCCTTCCTGTTTGATCATGTTAAAACAGAAGAAACATAAAAATAGACAGGACAGTAGAAATATTTAACATGCCTGCTTACTTTTAAGTGAACAGGTGAACTTAATAAAGAGGCCCCATTGTGGAACTAGTTCATTTTGTGGGTATAAAAACAGGGTGGGAGATAAAAGAATAATATGGAAAGAAGAATGAGGAAAACATCAAAGCAGATGACAGCTCAATCAATTCATAAATGCCTCTGGACAACTGCAAACCGAGGATTAAATTAAAGAGGCCTGCATGAAGTACCTAAATACATTTACCACATCAAAATCTCTTATTAACAAATTTAATTCAGCCAATTATAAGGGAGAGATTGTGATGACTTAAAGAGAATAAGATGTACTACACTGCAGGCTTCCCCTCATCTCTCACGCAAGCATGTGCATGCACATGTCACACTTGAACTATGTTCTCTTGGCAGCGAGGTATTGTCTGTAGTATTTGTGGGTGACTGGAACAGATAATCAGTTGTTTAGCTGTCCTCTTCTTCCCACAGGAAAGAGCTGACAGCTTTAGGCCATCACTTAGGTCACGTATTAGAGGCTGTATTATCATGGTGTCTGCACAAACACATACACACACAGACACGCATTCGCGGCCATATACACACTCAAAATGATCCCCTGTGTGGCAGCTATAGCAGATGGAGTCCTGAGTGACATGTCCTGGCAGAGGAAGGTTACATCATGTAAATAATGTGATACTCTGCCAGACTTTAATGACATTAGAATTAATTCCAACTCTGTGTTTTATGTCCCACACATACACCCAGTCAAACACACACGCGCGCACACACAGAGACCTCATTCAGTTGTTTACTATGCTCGTTTGCATCTGTAAGCCTCAGCTGGCTTTGAAATTACATTTCTGGTCGTTATAAAGTTGATTATGACATTTTAACTTAATGTATTCTAAGGTTCAGAATACTTACTTGCTAAGTGAAGTTTTTTTTTTGGAGATATTCTCCACTTTACAGTGCAGCTCTGCTAACCATATGCTGTTTAAAACTGATTATTAGATTTGATTAATGTGTATCATGCACAATTACTGGAATATAATTGAACACAGTGGTCGCTTTTGGCACTGCTCCCTGACAGTGGACATGTGCCGACACGACTGAGGGAGTTAAAAAGGCCAAGCAGCTGCCGAGACAGACGTGACTTCTGCTCGAGCCAGAAAAAATGTAATATGTTCAAACTATATTTCACTGTATTGTTTACTTTGAAGCCCCCAGATGTTGTGAACATGTGGATGTTTTATATGGTAGTTAACAGCAGGTCACGCTTGGACTGCCACTCCCTCAGAAACAATTAATAAACTATAAACAGTCTAATGTCCCCTCCCCTGAGCATTAGGTTCATACTGCTTCCGTGCAGAGAAGAAAGGCGGTGAAAATTTGCTTTCGGTTCACTGGGGGGGATTTCTTTTAACTTTTTACAACTTCTCTGCTGCGGAGCTGTTGCTGTTCATTTGACCAGCACTTAGGGGACGGTACAGTGAGAGCAAAGTGATGATGGGGCTGAACTCCTTGACTCCCTGTTTCTCCCGGCTGTTTTTGTTTGCTGCTGTACACAGACACCTTATCCAAAATGTAAGCGTATTTTGTTTCAAGTGAGGCTTGTTCTGACATGATGCAAGTAAATATATCTGTTGTCTGGTGGCGTCTGATCTGATTAGTGTGCCATGAAAGGCTCCATTGAGCGCAGGAATCTGGTTTATGCAACATGTCCAATTATAAATGTATAAATGGATGACTGGATTTCGGCTTTGAAGGCAGATGGAAAATTCATTACACCAAACAAGCCTTAAAAGGAAAACATGGAAAAGTCTAGCTTTTGTTTATGCTTTTCTGGTTTGAGCTTCACCTGTCCTTAAGGACGAATGCATTAAACATTTGTTTTACTGTAGAGGAACTGAGCAAAAGCTTATCAATTTTTTAAACAAACCCCCTTTGCAAATAATAAATAAAATCTGTATCAATAGAATTTTATGCATAGGACAGATTGTGTAGGTTGGATTAAGTCATCACAGTCCCTGGGAGCTAGCATTCTCAGTTTCATCATCACAGATGGCTTATCCCTTACCCAGGATCCTCTAGCAGGGGTTCAGGGGTCACCCTGCCATCAGAGGAAGCCATCACTGAGTAGCTGACCCCTCCTCTAGCCCCCACCTTTCATCTGTCTCTCAGATTACTTTACCCATGTGACAGATAGCAACTCAAAATGAAACACCCCATGGACACCCTCCTGGAGATATATATATATATATATATATATATATATATTTATATATACAGTGGCTTGCAAACGTATTTGGCCCCCTTGAACTTTCCCACATTTTGTCACATTACAGCCACAAACATGAATCAATTTTATTGGAATTCCACATGAAAGACCAACACAAAGTGGTGTACACGTGAGAAGTTATTTATTTTTTACAAATAAATAACTGAAAAGTGGGGTGTGATCAGCGCTCTCCTTGTTGGGCCTGTGAGTTTAGGTGGACGGCCTTGTCTTGGTAGGTTTACAGTTGTGCCATACTCCTTCCATTTCTGAATAATCGCTTGAACAGTGCTCCGTGGGATTATCAAGGCTTGGGAAATCTTTTTGTAGCCTAAGCCTGCTTTAAATTTCTCAATAACTTTATCCCTGACCTGTCTGGTGTGTTCTTTGGACTTCATGGTGTTGTTGCTCCCAATATTCTCTTAGACAACCTCTGAGGCCGTCACAGAGCAGCTGTATTTGTACTGACATTAGATTACACACAGGTGCACTCTGTTTAGTCATTAGCACTCATCAGGCAATGTCTATGGGCAACTGACTGCACTCAGACCAAAGGGGGCTGAATAATTACACACACCCCACTTTGCAGTTATTTATTTGTAAAAAAATGTTTGGAATCATGTATGATTTTCGTTCCACTTCTCACATGTACACCACTTTGTGTTGGTCTTATATATATATACATATATATATATATATATATATATATATATATATATATATATATATGTATACACTCACACACACACACACATACACACACAGACATTCTGCTAGTGAATGCACTTTCAATTACAAGAAGAAGAAGAGAGGTGAGCCTTTAAATGTTCACGACTCGCAGCCCAGGGCTCTGCTCTGTTGGGTTCTTGAGAGCAAATCCATCCACTTGCCTTCAGCTGCATATCAGGTGTCCTCTAGCTTGTCTCTCACACGTGATTGGTGCGTACCTACCCCGCAGCCACAAATGGGGCTCTGCTAAATGCAATGGCATCCAGTACTCATTCAGTCTTGACATTATGTAATGGACAGCTAGCAGAGGCTCAAACAAAACTTCACAGTCTGTACGTCTGTACATGGTTGCTGTGTTTATAAGTAGAATTAAAGCCTTCTCCTTTACGCTTATTCTATACAGTAACGTTTCTCTATAATAAACGCCTGTTTTTGTTTGGACTTTGCACAGGTTGTAGTCTATGTTCCTATCGTGCATGAGGTAGTCGGTTTGAAAGAGTTTATTATATTTGAAGGATGTCACATTGTCAAGTTCATGAGTTGAACATTAAGCCCTGGTCTTAACCCACTGTGGAGGAGTGACAAAAATGAAGTGCAGCATGGGTCTAAAGGTGCTCTTTAGACAACAGGTACCAGCGTAAGGGCTGATTTGAAGATTTCCCTTCGCCATACACTTAGAGAAGTGTAGGCTGCATGTTGATGCAGTCATCAGGGGGTGATTTGGCTGATATACGAGGAGACCTATTGCTCATCAGAAAGCTATCCACCATGCTGATTGAGTCATATGTAGAGCCGCTGGGATAATTTGTCCCAGGCCTGCCAGGTCAATGGACTTTGATTGGAACACGGTATGAACTCGAGGATTTCCACTGAGTTGAGTACTCTCACACACTCTCTCAGTCTCAAGATCTTTTCTCACCGTCATATCACATCTTTTATTATTTTTTTTGTTCTTTATTTCTAAGTTTTCTGAGTTGCACTGTTGCCTTGTTCCTTTTTGTTTCTTTCTTTGAAAAACTTACTTTAAAATCTCAACATCTCCTCTCTGGTGTCTGTATTTTTCCAGCCTCTTTTCTCTTTGCCTCTTTTTTTCCCTGGCCTCAGCCTGGGGCCCTCTGCTTGTTGAAAGGTAACAGAATCTTCCGGAATGACCCGCTTGAAATCGCTGGGTTGATTCACTGATGTTTCTGTCAGGGAGAAGCACACAGCACAGGACTGTATCCCCCACACTCCACAAAACTAGAGGTGTCAATTACAGTAAAGATCTATGTAAAGGGAAACAAAAAAAAGAGTGGTCCATGATCCAGACTGAACTGTTAAATGTGACAAAAAAAGGAGATCAGCAGACATACAATTCCAGAAACCTTGTCTGAAGCACCTGTTCATTTTGTGGTTAAGCCTGAAACATTAAAACATGTGGCTTAACTGGGGAGCTAGCTGTAACTCTGCCAAAGGCTTGAATATACAAGTTCAGCTGTGCACTGTAACTTTTAGCACTTCACAGTGAAAATCACAGCCTTTGCACTTCTAAGCTGAGCAGTGCAGTTCCCCTTCATTACCTTTCTCCAGGAAAAAAGAAAGAAAGAGAGGTTTGAAAGCAGGGAGAAAGAAATGATGTGAACTTGAATAACTGAAGAAGAAGAAGCATGGCAAAATACCTGCAGTGACTTTCAAAAAACCACAAGATCTTTCATCTGACTGTTTTGGCATTGCCAGGTGGGAGACTCTGTACTGACCATAACATAGGTATGCCTAATCCTCTTTCATCTGCAATATCACACAATGGGAGTATCTGTCCGAGTGAATAGGGAGATTCATGCAGACTTAAAAGGCCGACGAGGGAGTGTTGCATGTCTGTACCAACATTGTCCTGGTCCTTATTATTCTTTGCACATAGCTGTAAGTCTAAACAAGACCAGCTTCCTGAGGAGGACTGCTGTGCACTCTCTGCACTCACGCTGGCCCTGGTGTTGTTCTGCTCCAGTGTGTATGTGAGCGAGTATGTGTTTGTATGTGTGCAAGGAGGCTGCACCGTTAAGATGACCCTGCTTTCATTCTATAGGGGCTTTCACTCGGCAAGAGCTCAGCCCCTGTAAAGAGTGAGACTGTGCTGGTGCCTCTCTTAGCCTCTCTTTCTTGTGCAGACGTCTCTTCTCTTTCATTCTCTCTCTCTCTCTCTTTCTCTCTCTCTGCAGCAGCAGCTTGAGTACTTCCAGCTGCCGACATTGGATACCACCTCCTCCACACATGCACACTCTCAAAATTGACATACACAGGTACAAACTGGGCCAGTATAGAGCGCATGTACCAAGACTGCCCTCTACATACATGCATTTGCTGAAATGCCTAGAGTTTCTAATTGTGTCTGCATTTTTTTTTTAGCCCATATTGTTGTGTGTTTATGTAATCGGTCTATGTGTGCATGCAGACAAATCAGCCTCGTCTGCATCCTCTGTCTGTGTCCACAGAGGCTGTGATGTACGATGGATAGCTGACCAAGGAAAGACACCCCACCTTGCAATGTGCTGCTTTAGCTTCTCAACATGAGAAAAACTCCAGCAAAGGAAAACAAACGAAGCAGAGAAGACAAACGCAACGAGAGATAGTGCAGTTTCAAATCCCTCCGTCAAATGTGACCTGCTAGAAACTTTGAAACAAACAGATGTACACACTCCTCATCCCGCAAGCAGTTCCTCTGTAGCAGCAGTATGTCTGTCAGTTCTTTCATCATGTTATGAAATAAGAAGAGAGCACAAGAGGAACTTGTTGCTGGGCTATAAGACCAAAGCAGCCCAGAGAAAAAATGGTAATGCAAGCAAGAGCGGCGGCAGGGGTCTGCCGGGGTGTAACCATAGCTGCTAAACTCGCATTCAGGCCTTTTCCAGAGCACGGCTCAGAGTATGCAGACGACCCAGGGGCTAGAGACTTAGGGAGGACTTTAAGCTTCTTTGTCAAGCTCCTCGGAGCTCAGTCGACTGCTGTGAAGAGGCCGAAGCATGCAGCTGTCTAGCAACAAGAAACCCCTCATACCACAGATACTGGCCTGTGGTTAAGGAGTGTGAGTATGAAAGTGTACGTGGTTCATATTGTGTGACTCAACATGTGGGTCTGAATTTGTGAAAGTGCACCGCTGATGAGTATCACACCAGGTGAGACATGTGTTTAGAAGGCTGATAACATGCTTTTAATATTTAGATTTCAGACTTTATAACACAAGTGTAACACCAAATACACAGTTTGTCTGTGAAAACATGCAAATGTAAAGAATCGCTTTACATTTTATAAACACACCACATCTCCATTTGTGTCATTAAAACTACGCTTAATGTGTAAGTAATGAATCAAACACCTATTCAAAGAAAGACACCCAGTTAAACTGTCTAACTTAGCCTACTAATCCCTGATTTAGAGAGGTAGGTACACTTAAGGACTTAAGCAATTTCACATGGAATAAGGATGGTGGATTCTGTCTTCTGTCACAACGCTTAAATTGCCTGTAAAGTGGGATTTCCGTATGGCTGCTACAGGCAAAAGGGATGACAACAGCCAGCAATAACTCTTTCAGTGTCCATGTAGACATGTATTAGTTTTATTTTGATATGAAAAACAGTGAAACTAATTGATCATGAGCCTTCTTTTCTGGCAATTGTAGCGGCCAATATATTATAAAATTGTAGAGGCAGTATAGCAGTGACAGTGATTTATCAGTATATGAGGTCTACAGTGTTTCTTATAGGCCTCATCTACATAAAGTACGGTCCTTACAACGAACACATCAATATGCATGACTCATTCTCGAGTCCTGTGAGATGTGGCGCAGACAGAGCCACAGACATTGGACAACACAGCAAACCTATAAGCGCTGTCTTTCCATGACAGTATTATCAGTGAAACTAACACCCTCTTTGGAATGCCACAAACCTGCCTGGAGACATGGAGCAGCTAGTTTTATGAAGCCCATCCCTGCACTGCCCCAAATGAGCCATGGTGAATTCTCCACCGCCAGTCAATCCCTGGGGAGGCAGTCAAGAAAACCCTATTATATTTGGGGGCAGGCACCGCTCAAACTGACAGCAACTGCTGCGACAGCAAAGCTCGTGGAAAGAGGGAGAGAGAGGGAGGTATGTTCACCATCTCTACGTGACAACAGGCTAAATTGCTCACAAGTTGGTCTCATTTGCTTTGCATGGCGATTGCGCACACAGAACAATGCACTTTGCAGTTAAAGATGAACAAACCTTCTGAATTATGCTAACAGCCCAGAGTGCTCGGGCTCCCTCGTCTTACAAGTGCTTCATCAGTTTCACACAAAACCCAAAGTAAAAATCGAACCATAAATACAAAGTAAGCTTTGCTCTTAAAAACAGCTGCTGAATTTATTTGAGTGCTATATGATTAGCTAACTAAAAAAAGCTACGTTCATTAAGTTGCACTTTTCCAGATGTCTCTCTACGCTCAAACCATTGGGCTCCCCATTGTATGCGTCTGCAATTTAAGATCAGTTATTAATTTTATAGTCCACTTAAAATAGCCGCACCTGTAATTAGAATCTTAAATTGCTAAACTGTGCACATGCATGTGTGCGTGCATACACACACACACACACACACACAGAGAAAACCACAAACTGGTCATGGAATATAACCAAAGCAGGGAAATTACCGCAGCGCGTACGTCTGGAAGTCCCTTCTCTGTGAAATGCGTATGAAACATTAAAGCAACAGCAAAAAAAAGTAGCATGAACAGAGTGGAAGCTTGGGAGGACGTGAGTCCACAAGTGCTGGTTTCAATCTGAGGGATAACATGGAAAAGGTCAAGTCTGAGTCGGCAGATCACACATAATCACCTCCCACACAATGCTGCTGCCCTATTCCACAGAAGCCTCCTGATGAGAAGAGTAGATAGACAGACAGGAAGAGGCTGACAGATATAGGGCAGTGGAGGGAGAGAGAGAGAAGGAAGGAGAGGAAGAAAGGCCCAAATAAAGGAGAATGAGGCATTATCATTCCGAGCATCAACCCAATAGCAGATGGGCAGCTTGTCTGTCTTTGGCTGTGAAGGAGTGGCGTGTGACCCTGTTCACCCCAGGCCTAATGAAAGATTGACTGACTGACTCACCTCACTACGCCAGCGTGTATGTATGCTCGACCAAATATTATTGGATGCAGGGCCTGGAAATGATCTAGGAGCTTAGAGAGGGAGGAAAAAACGAACATTGCAGAACAGTGACTGAAGGCAGGGCCACAAAGTGAACTAATCTGAAAATGAACAGTGGTTCTGTGTTACGGGCAGACCACAGCGCAGTGAACTGAAAATAAGTGCGGTCGTGCCATGCTTTGACATGCAACTGAACACAAGGCTGCGGAGTAATGTTGAAGCTTATTTCAAATCACAGTCTGTGATTTAAAAACTACAGAAAAGGAAAAAAAGAGTACTTGGAGAAAAACTGGAATTGCACAAGTTATTTTACTGTGTTTAGAATTACACAAAAAAACATATTGCAGGTAATTCTTTCTGTGACTATGATTGAATGGAAAATCAGAACTGTGCACTCTCTCAAGCCCAAACCAAGTGTATACTGAGCAACCTTGGTTATGTATAAATCATCTGTACATGCAACAAAGTTTGAATGGCTAATGCTTGCTTTGTGCTTCTACAAGTATCACACAATTAATGTTATCCTGGAGGTCAAACAGGAAAGATAAGTGGCTAACCTCAACTGAATGCAAATAGCCCACATGCATACGAGGTGAGCTACTGACAGGAAAGGACTCATTTAAGTGCCTTATGAAAGGAACATTTCTAGAGAGAAAGGTGCAAAAACGCAATTGTTCAGTGTAGTAATTAATTGTTACTTCCACGGTCTCTGGTTCTATATTCTTTATCACAACAGCATAAAACGACAGCATTACTGCAATAATTCAGGTTTTAAATAATGTTCACTGAATGAATTAGGTTCTCCAAATCAGGTGTGTGCAGCTTAAATCATGTCAAAATTAATAATGAATTCCCACAGACATTAAGACCGGTGACTCTTTTTGGCATATCCAATTAGTTCTTCAGTGTCGTCTGGGTGCCTTTACAGTGTCAATCAGCAGGCAGTAAACATTGTCTTTCAGCAGCAGTCTACCTCAGGGGCACTGCCTTTAAACAACAAAGTCAGCTCTTTGATACCTCCCCTTCTCACCTTTCAGCACAGCCATCCCCAGACGTAAAAGCACACCTTCCCATAAAACGCCGCCACAAAACACTAATACACCCTCTTTTTCGACTTTACAGCCTCTCGTCACACAATTACCCATGATTACACAATCAGCATTTCTTTTTACGACTCAGACCTGAGCTGAGTGTATGTATTTTGAGAGAGCGCAAGCAAGCGAGTGAGGGTCCGGATAGGGTTTGTGCAGGGAAAAAAAAAAAAAGAGGCATATTTATATACAGACGGACAAGCTCACATAGATGCAGACAGGGAGCTGAGCAGACACATGCACCCAAGCACACACAAACGGATCTTCCCCTCTGCCTGCTGTCTCTCTCTGTGGCCTTTCTCTCCTTGCCCTTAGCTGTTTCCCAGATTCCAGATGACGTCCTGACAGGAGGGCTGAGTGACTGGAGGTGAGGCTGTGTGATGACAGACCAGGGCCTTTATCAGTGACCAGCACACTGCCGGCTTGCTGTTTGAAGATTAACTGGCAGATTGAAACCCAAAACTGCTCTCATTCCTGCTTGACTCCCTGCCTCTTTACATATTTTCCCTTTTTTTTTTCTCTTTTCTTTTTTTTTCCTTTTAACCCCTAGCTCACTGGCTGTAGGAACTCACAGGGTTTAATGTAATTGGCCTATTTCCTGCATATGAAGTTCCCGGTTTGTTGTAATTGACTTGGTCTTTTATTGGCTGTGAGACAGGTTAAATGGGAACCAAATGGAGAGGCAACACAGGAAGCTTAGGCCCAGGCTATCTGATACTCATCAAATCAGTCAACCTGGATGCAGAACAGCAAAGTGCTGAGAATGTGGCCGCAGTGATTAGCAGCTGCATAAGGATTAGTAAGGTAGTAACATCTTGGCATATGTTAGTCAATCTTGGCAGTGAGTGATGTTGTTAAGGCGTAGTCTGTCCCACAATATGGCACTAGTTTACTGTGCAGAGGAGGATATTTTCAGCTCTTTTTCCACGTGGAGCTATTTATTTCTTATGGGCAAAGCTGAAATCTTATCAGCCAAGGATGTCAAGATCAACTTCCTGTTTTTAAAAAAAAAAAAATATATATATATATATTTGATTATGTTATTTTGTAGCTTCAGCCGACGCAGTCTCTCTGCTGTTTCCTCTCAGCGGAGAAGAGGCATGGAGATAACCTTATTCAGCTTGTTTCATCAAAACATCTCATGCCACAGTAAATGACATTCAACAAAGCTGATCTTCTGCTCTTTGATGTTTGCCAGAGTAAATGGACTATCAATGCAAAGTATAAACACTCCTCTATGCTAATGTTCCTCTGGGGGTCTTTGATGGCACCAGTAGTATCTGTGAAGTGTGTTTTGAAAAATTGCATTGGTAAGCCATCCAAATAGCAAGAATTAAAGCCTTTTCACTCATGGTGCCTTTTCAGCCAAAGGCAAAAAAAAATGTTTCTCTGTAGTGGGAAAATTGGAGCACAAACAAGGTACAGAGTAAGTGACTTGTAACAGACAGTACGGGCCAACCAAACTGGCAGTGTGGCAGGGGTCCAGTTGACTGCCAGGTGACATCATTTGGCATTGTTTCACCACTCCATTTATTTTATTGTGCTCATTGTCCTCCCACATTCACTCAATCAAGTGGGTCTTTTTGTGCTGGTTGTTTAGGTAGTCCAGGTGCACCATGCTAGTGGAGGCTTCCTGTCTCCCCAGAAATCTTTTCAATACCTCTCCTGCCGCGGGTATTGTCATATCCCACAGAGCATCTGAAAAGAAGCAGCAGCCCTGCGTAAATGTCAGAGAGGTGATTTGTTTTTAACTCTTAGCAGTCACTAAATGCCTTGTGTGGGAGTCTGAGTGTGGGTGCGCAAGTGAATAAACACACAGCTGTCTCTCTGGAGCATTTCCTCACTTTGCTGCAATGTACAGTATTTTATAGTAGGGTTTACAGTGTGGCGCCCCCTGTTGATATGGTGCTTTTTTTAAACAGAGTATTGACAGTGTGATTTAAAGGTATCCTTTGACTGTAACTACTGCATTTTATTTCCATACAAAATGAGCCAGCTATGAGGGTTTTTCTTTTTCTTTTTCTTTTTTTGAGTGTTCTTTAAATGCCTTGTTTTTAATACACCAGAGAAGTCTGGATTTATCACATAAAACTGGAGGAAAGATGCCCCGGCCTTTCATGTGGAGGTACAGTTTATCTAGGAAAGGCGCCAGCAAAGTTTTCTTCAGATGTAAGTTAATTCCACTTCTCCCTGACACCCTAAATAACAAGGTATTATTCATTTAAAAGCGAGAAAAGACACTTTTCTGATTGGCAAAGAAAGTTGAAAAAAAATCAGTTTTCAAAAGTGTGAAAAGATTCAAATTATAGTGACAGCTTAATCATCTGCTCATTAGATTGGCTTAGTTTTTTCACCAGTATTTTAGGAGATTTCACACTTTCCAGCCGGGCCTAATGTTTTGCAGCAAAGAGATAATTTATTTTAGATCACAGAGGTGCCACCGTTTCCCTCGCTCTGTTTTTTTAGAAGGTCAGAAGGACAATGAGATGAACTTTTCTAATGACTGCAGCATGAGTGACAAGACTAGCAGAGACCAAGCCAAGGAGGAAGCCACATAAGTAAAGCCATGTCAAGTTCAATTAGACCAGCTGAAGAGTTTAGCAGGCAGAGCTGACACAGTCCAATTTGCCCAACATACTCAGCCCACCTTTCCCACATGTGCTCACTGCTCACAGCTTTCAGCACCAAGTTTGGACAAATATTCACACTTTCCCACATAAACCTCTTGGGAAAGATGCCCCAGACTTTCATTTGAAAGGTGCAGTTTATCTAGGAAAGCCGTCAGCCAAGCTTTCTCCAAATGTACGTTAATTCCACCCCCACTCTCTACTTGACAAAGTATTATTCCTTAAAAAGAGGGGAGAAAAGACACTTATCGGTCTATTTTTTCTTTCCCCTTTCTTCTTTTTTCATTCACCCGCAGCCTCTTTCTGTTGTACACACACCGAAACACACAGAGCTGTACCCTGTGGTGAATGTCTCACATATGCCATCCAGTTAGCAGGATATTTTTGTCTGTGTGAGTGGGCAGCGGTGTCACTCAGCGAGCTTTGAGCTTAGCGGAGGGAGAACTGTGAAAGCCAGTCACTAACAAGCAGAGAGATTCCCTCCCCGTGTCCCACAGCCAGATGGCTAATCTGGGCAGAATAGGAAACATACTTTATAATCAGATTTACAAAAGTGGAAGAAAAAAAAACATACACAAGCACCATAACAATTCAAATGCCTTGTGGTCACAAGCTGTCTGAAATGAGGTGACAACGACATAAAACAAAGTCCCTTCAAAATGGTTTCAATAATTAGATGGACTGGAGTGGCTTCGGTTAGCCTATAAAACAACTGCCGGGGCTTGAGGCTGGTCCTGCAAATTGGAATCATTTGTGTCTCTGCGTTTGTGTCAGGTCAGCATTAAGTGGATGACAGCTGAAGAAAAAGAGCTATTTATTTATTTGTTTTCTCCTTTAAGGATCGGGGCAGTATCCAAGTCTCTTTTCAACCACTAAAAAATAGCAATAATAAATAATATATACATATAAAAGACTCTCATTCTGTCTTCCTCTGCCTTTGGCCTGAATGATGACAGGCATGATTCCTGCTGGTGCCCTGCCAGTGCATTGCCCAAGGATGCCCACGGGTGTTTGAGGCAGCGTATCCATTAGCTACCTGTGTAGACTGCTCCTCTGGGATATTCAGAGACTGATGTCTGCTTTCCTTCTATTGTTGAGACTCCTGAGCCACACAGACCAACACACGTGCACCTGAAGCCAACCATCTGGCCAAGACGTGAGGACCACGCTGCTGCAGCCTCCGATGAGCTGACCACTTACTCCTCTTCGTGTCACTCAGCCTCATCAGCTGGTGCTGTCAACACAGGTGGCATTCCCTTATTCCTTCTCTACTGAGGAAAGAAGAAGCCGACGGATATATTATGCTTTAGGCTGTAAATATATCATGTGAGCAGAAAAACACAATCCGCTGTATTACAACATCTCTGCGAAAACTGTCCAGCTGAGAAATTTATGGAGTTGTTGTTTGTCTTGTTTTTATAACAGTGTAAGGGTAATAAATGCAGATTGATTTGGCCTAGCTATTATAGAATTTAAGTGGCAATATGTACAACAAAACCCCTATAATGTACTAATTAAACTTGTTGGTTGCTTGGTTTTTTGCTGTTTTGGTGAATAAGGGTAGCCTATGTATATTTTTTGCTTTTCAACAAAAGTGCAACATTTTGAGAAGGTTTTGAATTGTGCAAAGAATGCAAAGCCCAGTCATTACTGTTTACACCAAAGTGTGGAATCGGACACTTCATGTTGAACACCGGGAATAAGGAACAGCTGTTTGATGGAGAAAAACTAATGATGTCATGCCCAAAAACATCAGCGGGGACACCAACACCACGGGGGCTGTCACTCAACAACAGAATGTCAGCGGCAGAAGGGTCTCTGTTTGGGGAAGGCTTTTGTCAATCATCTCTAAGGTAGCGGGGAAGCAGGTGGGTCGGCCAATCGCAGAAGGTCCCAGCACAGCAGGCCTGCGACCAGGAAGTGGAAGCGCCATCTGGAGTGAGGATGAGCTGTGAGTGGGCATTTGAAACAAAGTAACGACATGCTGGAAGAAAGCTGGTGGTGTGTGTGTCTCTGGATATAACAAGGGCATTTGGATTCATGCTGCCTATCACACCCACTCTGTTGCTGATTTTACTAGTCAGATGGTGCTTATTAAAGATGTGCACCAGCAGCCATTCCTCTCATAGGGGTTGAAGACCAGTGTGTGATACCTAACTGGTATGATGGGTAGAATACTGTTACTGGTATTAATGTGGCATGCAAGACACTGTATCCCCCTACCCACACTGATTAGGGCAACAGACCTTCCATCACACACACATATATTTATCATTGTATTAATGTTATGAGCTGGCAAATTGTCAACTGCGAATGTTAAAGTGACACCCTGCTGGTGAAAATAGACTGAGTAAAACTGGCAAATTGAAAATTATGACATGAGTTTGATTTGGGGGAGAAGGGTGAAAAAAAAATCCATTAAAACAAGTTCTGCATGGAAAGTGATCCTTTTCTTCTTTTTATGTAACAATGATCTTTAATTCCTTTGATAAGAGACAGATCTGCTGAGAGATAGGTCAGAGGAAATGGAATTGAATGGAAATCTTTGCGCTACATTTACTGAATCATCAATGTGATTAATAGCAGTTAACACCTCATAAAAATAGAGCTGCAATTACAGCGGAAAATTAGAGGCCAGCATTACCATCATGCTAATAAGTACTGACTGTAATTACATTTATCGCAGCATTGTCACAGAGATTGATAAATCCACGCTCAATCTCGTTAATCTCTCAATAACATCCAGCAAAGAATTTAACAATTACTTTTTATTTTAAATTCTCGTGAATGAAATAAAGGTGAGAGAGAAAAAGGGGGAGAAAGACCGCGAAAGTAAGACAGAAGTACGGGGAAAGATGGAGAGATTCAGCGAAAGAGAAAGAGAGAAAAAAAGAAAAAGAGGAGATATGCTCCTGTCCATCCCGGGTATTTTTTCATCCTATTCCCAGCAGTAGGAATATAACAGATAATTACCAACTCTAAAAACTGTGTCTTTGTGTGCGGCTCTGAAAGGAGAAACTCTCCAGCACTGAAGAGATAAAGCTCAAAACAAAAGCAGCCTGAATTGGACCAGGATTAGCTTTAATGGTGGTAATTACCAGAGGGGATAACAGCTCAGTCCTCTCTGCCCATCACTGAGGCCTAGAGCAGAGGACAGCAGGAGGGGGAGAGAAAGACCTGAATCAGGGCCTATGCTTGGCTGCCTGTGTGGCTGCATGGTGGCAGTAGTTTAGCACATTCAATTGTAAAACACTTGGACGACCCATCTATGTCTGGCATCTCCTGTGCTAAAAGCCACTACTGCATCTCACTGCTCCTATAATGGCTGTGCATAAAAAGGACCGGGCCCTCCACACTGTTGCTTCTTGAATTACAATCTGAGCTGATGGCATAGATAAGAGTGCCCTAAATTATAGCAGCAGGGGCACTGAGGCCTCTCTTTCTCTTCCCCTGTGTCTGTCTCTACCTCATCTTTATTGCTGAGTAGCGTCAGTAAGCTGTGTGCACCGATAAAACGTTATTATTTGGGCCATTGACAGTGATGGAGTCTGCTGCCTAAAAACAAGAGAAATTAAAATGCAACACGGTGCCACCTTGCACCCACAGTGGAAGATGGCCCCCCAGACATCGGTGGAACAAAAGAGGAGCGAGAAGAGCCATGTGCAGGACATTCAGCTGCTCAGAGGGCTATAATTTATCTAGATCTAAATCTCTGCTTCCAAACCCTAATTTGAATGTCAGCCCTCAAGCCCCAAGAGTATCGCACGCTGCATCTAAATGAAATACACTGTATCAATATGCAGCTGATTTCCCCTACCCCTACTTCAACTGCCTCAATACAATAATTCTACAGTGTCCATATTCCCAGGCTGTGTGTGGATGTCTGACCTGCGGTGTGTTTGTTTCCTGAAACTTGGATCAATAAAGAACAACACACTGGACAATCAATCCACAGGGAAGACGGATCTATAAATATCTCATATGTCCAGCTGAGCCAGGCTGTCCGCACACTGGACTGCATTAACTGGTCTCACAGATTCAGGATGCGTAGCATAAAATGCTCTCCCCGTCTTATTTATCTTCCCATTGATCATATCAAATGTGTGAATTGTTTCTATATCCATACCGAAGAGATGTGTTTATTGTTTCTTTATCAGTGTCAAGCGCTTGAGGAAGAAGTTCCTTGAGCCTCCAAGACTGTACAAGTAACCTATTTCCTCTGTGTGTTTAAAAGGGTAAGTATATACTCCTAAGTGCAGTATATACATTTTTTTGAGAATTATATCATCCAGCTTGGCATTTAGGCTGATTTCAGAGTTGGACAAAAATGTAAAAAATGTTTTTTGGGGAGGATGCCTGTTGGTTGTTTAGCTCACATTAAGAGGTAAAGTACTGTTTGACCCCCTCTGCCTGCTCTGTGTGGAAATTATGCCACAATAAGCAGAAAAGTATATTTGTGTGCAACATGGACTGTTTGCAGGAATATTTCTGGTTGGTGCTCCAGATGGATACAGACGACTTAATCATGACTAGATTTAGCACCGTTGTTTTTGCACTGGAATTCTAAAGTGATGTCTATGATTAGCTTACATGAAGAAGGTGACGCAAGAAAGCTCAGCATAGCTGAGTTACATGAGTGGAGTCAGCATTTGAACTATTTGTGCAAACAAATTCTTTGAGGCTGACATCAAAAGTCCAACCACATGTCTTCTGATTGCCCTTGCGAGAAAGTCAGAATGGAAATCCCCCCCCAGCTCCACCCCATCCCGCTGAAACATGCTTGTGGCTTGCATGGTTTTTTTTCTCTCCTTTTCGTTTTAATCTAAGAGAAACTCCGTTGATGAAAGCCGAGTAATGATGCTAATGTGTGCGATAGTCACAGCTACATAAAACCCACCACAATAAATTAAAGACCACAAGTGTTCATCTTGGCCTCATGTGACCAAACCCCCCAGATGCACTCAGACAAACAGTCACACAGTCATACATTGTCCTCCAACGCCCTCCAAATCAGAAGCAGCCAGCAGGCAGGCGCCCACATTCCCCACTCCAGACCTATCTGGCTGTGGAGATAAAACCATACTGTAAACACAACAACATTTGAATCATCTCAGTGACATCATTGGAAGCTGAATAATGATGAGGAAAACCTAATAGCTCTAATGCACAGGAGAAAATTCTCTTAGTGACCTGTAGCTTATACAGCTTGTAATGTTTAAGTTCTTTTTTTATAATGGGGTACGGGTAAAGCTCGCATGAGTCTTACGACACAGCTTCCCTGCTCTTCATTTCTGGCTTTGCTTTAATGTGTTTACATCTTGCACGTCATATATGTATAATTATTGTACGTATAATTTATAATTCTGCTTCACACATCCACTGTTAGACAATTTATGTGACCTCTCCATCACTCTCTCTTTCTCACACACATACACACACAGCACCCATAAAATTCAGATGTCTCCACACTCCATCCTTTGTGAGACCTTATTGTCCTGGTTATTACCCTGGGTATTGTTACAGAGAATTGGTATGCTTATCAAGGCCTGTAGTCTAAAGTTGATACGACACTGGCCTGGCAGCTTCATTAAGATTGATATCCTGCCGTAGCACACTCAGATGAGCTGATCTAGGACATGCAAGGGAGCAGCCGAGCGGAGTTAGCGAGAGGACAGAAAGAATGAGAGAGTGGGAAAGAAAAAGAGACTGCTGCTCTACCTCCCAAGTAGCTCAATTGCTATCTTCCGAGCCACTTGAGCTCAGGAGAGGGCTCAGGCATGCATACCTCTCTTTTAAGGGGACATTCGCCTCTGTAACCTCACCCTGCCAGTCATAAATTACCTTCTTTTCACAGAAGGCCCCTATAGCCTCTGTATGAGCAATTAAAGCCCCAATAGGATAGTATCAAACCACCCTGACCTCATCCAACCTCTCCTGTCATTGTGGCCACCTGAAAGGTCTTCTCCACTTTGTCCCCAGAGTGCCACTGCTTTCTGTGTATGGTGCAGGCGGAGTACATTTTACTGGCCACTCACCATTGTTGTTTCAGGGTTTTATCTTGTACCATATAAACAAGGTCAAAGGTCGACTGGACTCAAAAAAATTTTCGTGAATGTTTTTGAGACATGATTACAGCTGGTTAAATACAGCCCAGCTCACTCTAAGTGGCCCGAATGCTAACTTTGCCATGCGATTGGCTGTATGACAGCAACACTGTCTCATTTAACAGATTATTTTCATTCCAGCCAATGGCCTTTCTGGACATCCTATCATTCGGGCCACATTCAATCTGTGTAACCAGCTGGAATAAAACTTCTGCTTTATGAGGAATCCCATGTGCTAAATTCAGTCTGTGTAGGTCAGAGAAGATTGCAGTGTGTACATTAGCCCAGCACTTTAGCGTGTCTAATTTGCTGCAGTGGACTAAACAAAGGCTTTCACTGATATCTTGATATCGAGTCAACCATGTACTCAGTGGTCCTGGTTTCCACTGGCCAGACCGAATGATTTATTGCACCGCTGACTAGCCATCGCACTATCTGATTGGCAGGGCTGGAGCCCATTAAAAGGCATATATTTTTAATCACTGTTTACCATGTCAATAGCAATACTAATCGCTTCAAAGGTGTATGTATATTTCATTGCTGGGTGAGGAGGCCCCGATAAACAAGAGTGAGTCCTTGTGGTACTTCTTTTTAAAAGCTTCATAAAAAATGACATTGAGTTAAGCATTACATCTAAAGCTTTAATTTCACCTTTAAGAACCTTCATCACAGAAAGAAACACTAAAATGCAATTCAGCGAGCTAACATCTGTTATTCAAAGACACCACATTAAGCCAAATGTGCAACATTCTCCTTGCTGTGACTCTTTATGTCAGGTTTAAATAGGTGAAATGCCTTTCAGAAAATGATAAGACCGATATGGTGCATTGAAATGGATTTCCTTAAGATAGTCATTTGCATTTCCTTTAATACTTGCAATGACATTGTAATGGTGCGATCCTTTATTTTTGTCCTATCTGTGTAATTTTATGAACAAAACAATAATGTTTCTGACTCAATGTGTCACTACAGCTGGATTTTGATGATGTTACCTTTCTGCTAGAATCTTGAGAAGAATGGTGTTACGTGACAGCGAGTTTAATGCGCATGTGGTATAATGTCATTAAGCGAAGCCCACTGGCCAGAGCAGTGCACACAGAGTGGTATTATGGAAGTAGGGCAGTTGCAGCAGGCCCCTCTGATGGCCTATAGAGTGCTCCCTACATACAAACAG
Organism: Perissodus microlepis; assembly: GCF_051167445.1. Lineage (NCBI taxonomy): Eukaryota > Metazoa > Chordata > Actinopteri > Cichliformes > Cichlidae > Perissodus > Perissodus microlepis. The sequence goes on along the minus strand of NC_140479.1, from coordinate 24,017,590 downwards.
AGTCACTAGGCAGATGTGACCACGCCAGCAAACAGAGGCTCTTTGTGTCCAAGGGATTTAGGGTCCCCTGGGCCCCCTGACTCTAAACATTAACAGACCTACTGCAGAAGGAGAGGGAAACTAACTCTGCTGACATTCAACATTTACTGAGACCAACTCTCTCTCAATGCTTCCACTGGCCTTGTATGTAAAGTGCACATGCAAAAAGGCATGTGGGGATTTGATGTAAAGGTAGCACAACAGTTCTCAAAGGTGCTAAATATGTGAAACTGTGCACTTAAATATACTAGTTAGTAATATTAAATATCTTAATATTAATTCTATAAGTCTCTGAAACCCCGACAGAGAAATGGGACTCCTTTCCAAGGATATCCCCCTACTTGGTGATTTGATATCTGTGGGAGAGAGCAGTGTTTAATAAGTTCAAAATCTCTCAGGTGTTTCACTGGGCTAAGATGCAGCGACCACAAAGACCACAGTGTATATATCACATAATTTTTATACACTTCAAAGTACTCAGTGACCCATTGAACCATATGAACAGAAATGGGAAGATTACCAAAAACTGTATTCAAGTAAAAGTAAAATTGTCTTGGTAAAAACTTTCTCTGGTAGAAATAAAAAGTCAGTTGATATGTACTTTGTCTATGTCTATGTTTTGATAATAATGCCTAAAGAAAAACAAATATATTACAAATCAAAGGAAAACATGCAATTCTTCAACTATCCATTAATATTATTTTGGAACAACAAAATTATTTTTTCTGTTTTATTTATATAGTGCCAGGTCACAACAGTCACCTTGGAGCATTTTTATTATAATGTAAGGACCCTAAAATATAAGAAAGAACACCCCAACATTCAGACAGCCCCCCTGTGAGCAAACACTCGGTGACAATGAGAAGAAAATCTCCCTTTTAACAGGAAGTAATGTTTGACAGAACCAGGCTCAGGAATGGACAGCCATCAAGGTCACCACATCCAGCCCTAACCATAAGCTTGATCAAAAAGGAAAGTTTTAAGGCTGACCTTAAAAGTAGAGAGGATGTCTGTCTCCCAAATTCAAACTTTAAGGTAGTTCTTCAGAAGAGGGGATTGAAGGCTTTGCCTCCCTTTCTACAGATATGAGATCTGGCTTGTGGGATAGATAAAGCTGGGTATCATCTACATAACAATGAAAATGTATGTGCATTCTCATAATGTATAGCATGTATAATGTAAATATAACTGGTCCTGGGATAGAACCGTGTGCAACTCCATAATTAACCGTTAGACACGACTAAAACCACTGATGTGCAGTACCTTTAATACCTATGGGATGCTCGGATCTCTGTGTTAAAATATTATGGTAAACAGTACTGAACTCTGCACCTAGGTCTAGCCGGACAAGCACAGAGATGAGTTCACTGCAAGAGGCCACAAGAAGACAATTTGTAACCTTCACCAGTACAGTTCCTGTACTGTGATGAGCTCTGAAACCTGACTCAAACTCTTAAATAAACCATTCCTCTGTAGATGATCCATTAGCTATTTGACAACCACTCTTTCAAGATTTTTAGAAATGAAGGGGAGGTTAGAGATTGACCTGTCATTAGCTAAGACAGCTGGATCAAGTGACAGCATTTTAAGTAGTGGTTTAATTACCACCACCTCAAAGGCCTATGGTACGTATTTTATTAATAGAGGTAGATTGATCATATTTAATGTTGAAACATTAATTAATGGTAGGACCTAAAAGACACGTTGATGGTTTGGAGGAAGTGATTATTGAAGTTAACTCAGAAAGATTGGAGAGAAAAAATATCAATAAATATTTAAAAGTTAGTATACATAATGATACCTCTATAATGTGGGACCTCTTTGAATATTTGTTCTCTAATTATTAAAAATGTAATTGTAATGAAATTTTATGAAGTCATTACTAGTTAGACTAATACTTGGCTCCACAGAGGTTAACCTTGCTACATTATATTCAAGCTCTTATGTCCAAAACAACAGCAAATCTAATCTGTTCTAATGCATTACAACAATTAGTGAGCTTGTCGATATACTTCTCTAACTGAATGACATCCTGTGAGTCTTGTGCTCCAAAAAGACCTCTTTGCTCCATTTTAAAACAATGTAATCAGCCAGTGTTATACCCAGAAAATACCCTGAATATTTAGTAGTGCTGTGTCACTGCTATGGATGTAACTTAAGTAAGCAAACTATGGAGCTGCCAACCAAAAGTATTAAGGATGTATTATTGATAAACTGTGAAAGAGCACCAGAAAAGCTACTCTCTATTACCAGAAACAGACTTACAATTTAGTGGTTACAGTTAAATTAACTGTAGTTTGCCAAGATTGGATTCAGAATCTTTATAAGCTGCTAACTGCACATTTTTGGCAAAGCTTATACATCACAAGCTTTTCTTGGATTTTCTAAGTGTTGAATCTGTCCCTTAAAATGCCACAAATTTCTTAAAGCTAAAATAATACTTTTTATTTTGTGACATTTCACATTGATTCTGTGACACTTTTTTTACTCTGTTATGGAGGCATTTAAATTGTACTAAAATAGGCTTAAAATAAGCTTGCTTAGTAAAGGTGCTGGTACAGCTTCTACAAAGTACACAAAATATATGCTTTGCTACAATAACCATGCTAAACATAGTTCATTTCTTCCATCACTATGGCAAGTGTCATGGGAATGGAAGTAACTACTCCTGTAAGGATATCAGTGAGTCATCGTAGGTTAAAGTGATAGCTCAGAATAGCTTTGTACTGCACTGACTTTTCCCTCTAAGAGGACAAATGGTCCCAAACCATGCCAGCATAATGTGCCCACAGCTTAACACAGCCATAGATCCCCTCATTGTAAAAGTCATGGGTTCAAGCTTTCTTTTAATTTGTCACAAGTCTATATATTTATATGGCTACTTACTCTTTTTTATATCTAATAAAGGCAAGGTCTCGAAGCACTCCACTTGAGCAGTCCAATGCCAATTCTGTCCATTTCATTTATTTTTATGCAGCAATACAAACAAAGGTCAGCATCCTTCACACATTTCAGCTCATCTCCCGTGATGTGACTTTTACTGGAATGTGTCTGGAAGACATGTCCCTTGCCAAACTGTAAAGGCTTTAAATAAAGAGCCTAATTATCTGTCAAGGATTGATGTTATGAGCCTGATGTACATAAACTTATCTGGTTTCTTAGTGCTTTCTCTCCTCTCTGTAATTGTGTGATTTTTCACCACTGTAGTTATAGCTGGCTAGTGATTCACTGATATTCTCATAATTTTTGCTAATAATAATGATACACCATTTGCATAAAGGAAATGAAACAGGTTGCATTTGCATATATTAAACATTTATATTTATGCATATAATATGTTTGCTCATTTAAAAAAAAAATTCTTCAAGATAATAGTAAAACCAAGACAGGAAATGGAAGGAGCACAAATCCATGGTAAATATTGGTCTTCTTTATCTGACAATCCCCTGACACAGGAGGCTGTATCATTTTTCAGCAAAGAGCCCTCTGATCTTGAGGACTACGCCAGGCCTTGCTTTATTAAATTATCTCCCTTGCTTTTCAAATACAATTTCCTACATAAATCACTCAAATGATCCTTCAGACTGTCAGCTTCAAGAGAGAGTTTTTCTACCCTATCTGCCTCTGACCAGGTTATGCAAATCCCCACCGCTGGGTTCGATATCTATTGAGATGCTTCAATTGTCTGCCTTCGGCCCTAAATCCTTCGCTTGTCCCCACATTATTCTCCTGCCCTCGATAAAAGTGACGTTAAACATCAAGCAGTAACCACGTTGGTAATCCTTTGCCAAAAAGGCCCATGCCAATTTAACTAAGCCAGAAACACTGACCCTTCAACCTTGACCTTGTAAACATTGAAAAGGGGGAGGCCAGACTTTTTCGCATTGAAAATCTACCCAGCAGAACACTGGGAAGGCCTTACTGCGGCCCCTAAGCTGGAGCTGAATTCAATCACATTGGAAACGGGCTTTTTACTAGGGGTCAACCATGAGTAAGACCCCAAAAACAGAAGCACATAGCTGCATCAAGTCAGCCAGATAAGTCAGCATTATCATTCACCAAACAGCCACCAAGCCAGCAGTCTAGTTCTGAAAGATAAACATCTGCAATGCATTGGCTCAAATGAAAGCCAGCTTAGAGTGACTTCAGCTTTATCCCAGACAGCTGTTGGAGGAACAGCTCTGGCCTGACTGCACTGGGGGTCTTGGTAGATGTCCTGAAAAGGGACCTCCAAAAGTCTAAAGGGACAAAGGGACCTCTTGAACAATGTTCTTGCTGATACAATAGTGTTGCACAGGGAGGAAGGGGCAAAAGAGCAACGCCTATTCTGGGGCATGAATGACCAGCACATTCCTCCCCAGTCACCAAGCAGTAAGCACAGTGACCAAGAGTGACAAGCCTTTGCACCGCTTTGTTGACACCCTGTACGCTTGACCAATACCTTCCTTCTGTTCTCCACATCACCCTCCATTTTTTTTTCTCTTTTTCTCTTTCCTTCCTCCTTTGCTTCTTATTCAGCAGATGCACATGTATTGCTTTATTTTGTTTCTGCGTGCTTTGAGTGCACATAAGCGGTGTCAGTTTAGTTACATATTAGCTCTCCTCAGAAAAAAAAGACAGTGAACAGCATGCACATAAAATATACTTTGGGGTCAGGTCACTACCTAGCATTTACTGACACACATTTGAAACACATGTTTGTTCTCAAAGAAGCCACATATCAGCTGTGTGACAAGTGAAATGGATGAAAATAACATATGGGACAGTATCGAGGGTTCATGTGGAGGACAGGGAATTCAGGCTTTCTTCCTATCTGACACTGCTCTTCTCTTTCTATCTCTTAGATACTCAGACACACACACGCACACAAACCAGGGACAAGATCCTGATGTAAAATGGCCCAAAAACTGTAAAGTTATAAAACTAGATATTTGGATCAAAAAGGAATACAGATGTGAAGCACGAGCTCTAGAACAGCTGGAACTAAGAGAACTGTGCTGACAGGTTAAAGGCACTGACGAGTAAAGAAGTTAAGCAACATACGTCTGATTAAGGCCTGAGAGCATTAACTTGGGCCTCGGTGTTGTCGTCAAGCCGTGGATTTTGAGTGAGCAGAGAATGTCGGGGAGAAAACAAAGCTCGACAGCGTATAGTTTTGGTGCTTGTTCTTTGTGAATAGCTGACTCCTTAATTGACTGGGTAAGCCTGTGTTAAACCCCACTGAGCTCCGACATCAGCAGATCCACACCTGTGACAGCAGCGCTAGAATGACGGCGCTCATTAAAAACTTGATTTAGATCTTCAGCAGGAACCCCGTTGGGTTTTTTTTTTTAAAGCAGCTCGTTCATTGGAATGATAGGTGGCAAATACAGTAGTGGAAGGAAAATTGGACTTGAAAAGGAATGTCTGTCTCTCCATTTTTTTAAAGCCTTCCTCCTAATAACCTGCTTTTCTTTGTACTCTCAAAAAATGGCTTCTGTAGTTGTACACGGGACCTTTGAAGGTGAGCTGTGACTGGCATACACAGATGTCGGCTTGTAGGGCCTTAATTTGATGCTCGAGCACCGCCGAAACTCCCGTCTGTTTGTTGCCTCCGTTTGAAAAGAGTAGACCTTCATTGGAGTTAAAGTAAACTGCATCCATTTTTCATGTACTTGTCCTAAAGATAGGTACTGCACCATTTAAAAGTCTGAATTTCACACTGTACTACTTTTTGCAAGTGATATTGGACGTTCTAACTCCTTCCTGTTAAGTGGCTCTGGACAGGACTGAGGTGGTGCACAGTGGCACGGACTGCAAGCAGTGAAAATGAATTCAGTGAAGAGTATGACTCTTGTGATGAGAAATGTTCTGGTAAATTATGACACAAAGCATAATTCATGTGATAAAAAGAGGGAAATATTGCATAGATGGAGCAGATTATTGGTCTGAAGGCACGTACCTCCAGGCCATGAATATCTGAACTACCTAGTATAAGAGATAATAAGCACCATCTTAATGGTTTATGAATCTCATTTGATTTATGGTTATTAACCATAGGAGAATTATAGTGGTGATGTATTGATGGATGGGGGGGCATTTCAGGATAGAAGCTCATATGATTGAAATGATATAACCTGCCAGCTCACAGACAGACATAATAGAGAGAAAGGTTGGTACACATCATGCTTTACAATAACCTGACCTAAAAAAAAACCCTGAAAAAAACCCTCATCCCTTTCATTTTATTTCTGACAATCTTTCTATTCTTTTTTTTTTTTTACTTTTCCAACTTACAAGTAGCTTCAAGCTAATCATCTGTTCTTAGATTTTTTTTTCCTTGTTAGGGATTCGAGAAGGAAAAATAAAAGGGAGAGGGGGGTAAAAAGGGTTTTATCTAGGGGCCCGACACCATGCCCATCCTGCACACGCCTCCAAGCAAGCATATCCCCTTGTTGAACACCCCTCACCACCACCATCACCACCCCACCCTCCCTAAAAAAAAATAAAAAAATAAAAGAGCATCAATAAAAGAACTGTGGTGCAGATTGGAGGAGGCATGAGCAGATTTTCAATAGGATTTCAGGAGAAGGCACAAGGGGCAGAAATCTTTTGCTTTTGTCTGACGTTCAAATGGGTCTGATGAGCCTCGAGCTGGAGGCTCTGCTTGTCATAGAGGTCCTGATCTCTTGTGAGAATTGATTTCCATCATTTGGGGGGGAGCTACACAGACTGAGGGCATAATGCTGCCTGGAAGAGCAAGATAAGGGCCAAATGAACTGAGAACAACTTACTGTACCAAAAAAAGGCCAAAAAATACCAATCAGGGGGTTCATGGGAGTGAGAAAAGAGACACTGAAAGAAAGCAAAAATAAAAATATGTTGTCTCACAGTCCACTCTGAAACGTTAGATTGGCTTTCAGAGTAGGAAGCCTTGTCCTGTTGTGACGTTTTTCTCTCTGCCAAGCATTTCATCTGATTATGAGTACTTTGCAATCTGCGACAGCATGATTGATGCTCCACTTTCATGAGGGGAATTTTAACAGCACCTCTTCAGCGCTCAATGCGCACCCAATTATGCGTCTGAGCTGGTAACCTTGAATTTATGTCACCATGGCAACAAAACCCCTGGTCATGCATTATGGATTATCATTGAAATTCTACACCCCTACCTAACATAATGAGAGCCCAGGACTTAATCAAATCAGCCCATTCTGTGTGACACAAAGTGAAGAAGGAGCTCTCATTGTATTGGGGTTGAGGCTGGGAGAAGCCAGCCAGCCACGCAAGGAGGTAGGCAGGCAAGCAGGCGGGCGGGCGGGCGGGTGGCAGACTGGGCTTTGACGGCCCTAGCAGCTGCAGGGCTAGCAGCCTGATAGATGGCTCCCATATACATCAGTGAACCTATAGACAGATGGCCCTCAATGCCTGGAATTTCCAACCCAGGAAGCAGCTGTTCAGCCTAACCTCTGCTGTCTGTCTCACCTTGTTGTCATGGAACATTGAGCAGAGAAGGAGAATGTGGATGGTGACACGGTGCCGAGCGCGGCGGAGCACTATTGCGCTTCAGGGTTGAAACAGGGGAAGGGGCTTGAGCTGAGGGTGAGGAAGTGCTTGCTGAATATACATTAGGTGGCACTTTGTCATTCTCTCCCCCCTCTCTTGCTCTCTTCCTAATTTTCTTTCTTCTTTTTAGTGCGAGGATCTGGATGGAGTCTTGCTTTCACATAAACACATAAACAAACAAAGGTGGAAGCCCAGAATTATTTCGCCTTCCTCTCACTCCGTCCATCAGGTAGATAACATAATTGTTGTAAATCACTGCACGGGATTAATGCAATCTATTTTTCATCTCCTCCCTGGCTTCTCCCTCTTCCCCTGCTGCAGGCCCAGTCTGAGTTGTTGCATAAAATATTGATTGCTCTTGTGTATTTCTCTCATTGTATGTAAGCATTTTTATTAGCTAACAGGCAAGAAGAGGAAACCAGTATCCCCCTTCTTCTCCCACTCTCACTCTATAGGAACTTTTAATAGCACAGCAGTTTTTTTCCTCCCTCCTCTGTTTCCCTGCATCATCCCTGTAGTCTATTGGATACCTCTGAAGATTTCAGCAAGGGAATACTGGAGCAGGAATACGGGAATTAAAAAGAAAAAAAAAAAAAAGCTTTTCTCCATAAAACTATAGATGCATGGTCGACAAGATTTTTTTTTTCTTTTTGTAGAAAAAGTGTCAACATTCAGTTGGGGAAACAAACACAAATTAACACAAACATATCCAAAATCGTAATTTTTCCATTTATACATAAGGACAAAAATGCATTGTAACCCAGATTTATAGTGTTTTTAATATATTATATTTGCAACAATGGAAATGTTGTCTAATACGGCACAAGTCATTTTGACTTATCATCAGTACAGTCCTTCCTGTAAATGCATATAAAAGCTTTAAAAAAGCATGTTTTGGGAATAACATAAAAAAGCAGCTTCAAAATTGCAAACAGATCATTTACACTGACTTTAAGAAGAATTTGTGTTTTGCCCAAACGTTATGTCACTGAAAGGTCCTACTGAGTAGTTAATTTACATAACTCTCTTCTCTTTTCCAAAGCAATCATACCAATGATAGTTTTTCGGGTGCTCTCTAACTAGAAAAGGGGATACGTGCAGTTTAGATGTGTATTGAGTCTATAACAACCACTTTTTGGAAGCAAAACAAAGTCTACTGCAGGCACTCAGGCATATCAAATTTATTCTGAGCACAGCAGCAAAAAGGGATAGTCTATCAGCAACAGAATACTAATATCCAATATTCTGTGGAGAATGAAATAAATAAAAAGTATTTTAAAGTAACAGAAAAGTTTATGTAAAGCAAATGAGAATCCAGTAGTTCATCTGCGCCACAGGTCCACTACAGCAGTCTAATAGATCTGCATATTTTCAATAAAGATAACAGGGTAATAAATGTGTTCTCTGAAGTAAGCGCATCACAAGTAGAGATGTCATCCAAAATGTATCTGTGATGTGCTTGATGAAGCCTGCTCATTCCTCTGTAATGACACCCCAGCTTCTCTCATGTGTTATGCATCACATCTTGTTACCATCTTTTTCTGAGCATGGCTGTCATCGTGCGTCTTCTTAGGCTTCGGAGGAAGCGTCGCATCAGCTAAGGGATATAAGGCAAAGGGAAGGGAGGAGAGTGGCATTATTAGATGCCTCTTCAACTCCTCAAACTGCAGAAGGTGTTATTCTCATCTATATTTGCTGAGGCCACCTTTCCCCTGTGCCAGACTAACTCATTACAAAGAAGAAACTAGACGGTAGAATCATTTAAGTAGGTGTGAGTGCACTTTTTGCGAGTCCATTCTCACAATATATTACTGATGTTATAGTTTGCTTCTTACTGATACTTCTCTCTGGCGTATCTTTTGTTTTCCCCACTAATAAGTATGAAAACATTTTAGCCTCTACTTGAACTAATAGTGTTTGCAGAATACATACAGTATTTTAGTTCTGTGAAAACACGCATTTCATATCAGAAATGTTTGAGTGCATTGCAAATGCTTGCACAACATTTTTCATGACTATTACAACAAAGAATAAAAGCTGAATATCTTGCAAGATGCTTTGTCTACTGTGCCGTGTTTCACTTAAATCACAATATCTTACAAGCCAGTTCAATGCAGGATGATTATTTTTGTATCACATAAGAAAATCAAACAATAACTAATAACTCACGACTCTACATAGTGGTTGAAAGAAAAACTAAACATTGGGTGTTAGGCATTCCATAACAGGGGATTCAAAAACACGTTTTTATTTATTTTTCTCCAAAGGGTTTTTTTTATGTATACCATTAAGACATAGAAAAGATTGCAACAGATCACACATCAGTGACAAAGTTCATTTTGCACACCTTCTTCATAAATCACCAAGACTGAATCTATATGGAAGGACTATCACAAATTAATGACTTTGCATCTCTTCATAACCTTCCTCTGACAGCTATACTATTGGGTTACATGAAAAGTCACACTAGTGCAGTCCCCACTGTCTCATTTGCATAGAATTAATGATGCATGCATATGCAAATGAGCATTTTAAACAATGCTGATTACTGCCTATGTATTCATAGGCCAACAGTCACACGTGTCTGACATGCCACTTCGCCATGTAATTTGCACCACAGTAAAGGGCAACTGGTACCATCTCCCACAAAGGCTCATCATTGCTGCAGGTAGTAGTGATAACTGCTTTACACTGTGCTGCACTGATGATGTATATTTACTAGTCTGAATCTGTCTTCAAAGATGGAATCATATTACTTGCAGTGTCAACAGAGCAGAAATAAAAATACAGTTTCTCCATTCTTAGGCTAAATAAAGACACGTGTCTTCAAAGAATAACAATAATATGTCCGCTGTGTATAGACCACTGCCTAAAGAGAGCAGGAAGTAGCCTCATGCACTAATGCACATGGACATACACTTTTCTCCTTTAAGACAAGATGAGTCAGGGTGGGATCCTGCTTGAGACCCCAGATGTTCTGGACCTTCTGAGCCTATGGATATATCATAGCTTGCTTTCAGCCCTGGCCTGCTGAGGCCCACAGAGGCCCATGAAAGCCATTCAAACCAGCCTTCTTATTTGGGTAAGGGCTCTTCAGTTCTAGGCCAACAGCACTGAGAGCCTCTGCATCTCACTCCCTCCCTCTTGTCTTCCCTTTCTCTTTTCTCACCCCCTCGGGTCAGCCCTGTGCTTGGACTGTTACATTTCTAATATCTGTATGTCGTGCTGTGACTTACCACTGCCCTATAGCAAGAGCATGAACTCAAGAGTAGGGACTATCGTTTAAAAGGAACAGAATTATGGCTACACGTTACAATACAAAGGCACCGATCCTTCCGTTTTGAAATTCTAAAGTATATGGGAATGTATTAAAACGAGTGTTTGTTCTAGAAAATGAAGGGGACTTGTTGGTAGGTTTATTATGGGGAGGAATTCACACTTTTGCAGTCTTATTTTCCCTTTACACTCACAGTCATAACTCCTGCTTTTACAAGGTTCTCTTTCAACATGTATTGCATTTTATTGTGTCAATATTTATAACCTGGTTGTAACCTACATTCGAATTATATCAGTGCTATGTCACAATATGCATTTATAGACTTAAGCTTAATGGCGTGTTTCTTTAAAGGGTTAGTCTGAAGTCATTAGTCTTTTTATAATGCATGGGATCACAAGATTTGTGTGCAGTGCATTTATTGTAGGTTTTACGCCTACAAAAATGGGGTATCAAAATCAATACACTAATATATTTCTTCTTCTATTCTTTATTTCTTTTCTGTAGCCTGGCACAAAATGGTAATGAATGCTCAGGGGATGTTTACCCCATTTAGATTTCATAGAACTTGGTGTCTGCATTGATTAATGTGCGCCTAACCTATGTTTTCATTATGAGAGGAGGAGGTGGTGAGTGTGTGTGTAGACTCTGCTTTGAGGCTGGTTGGGGGTTATATTTTGGGGTGGTATGATTGAAACCTCCCATGCCTCTGTGTGGAGGTAATGAACCTGAAGACAACCAGCGACTAGCCTGAAATTTCATGCATTGAGAGAGCGTCAGGGCATACATAAAACTGGCTTGGTCATTTGTTATCATTAATCTTTACATTTATGGCCGCAAATATGTTATTAGGAGGCGTGTCCTGGGTATTTCACTTTGATTGGGCTTTGCTCTATGACATATTGATCAGGTGAGATGGAGAGGGGAAAGGGAGGAGGCCAAAGTGACCCAGACCTTGACTTTGGACATCTTGTAAAGACATGGCCATGAATGCCTGGCTCATTTTCAGCATCTCTGGTAATTTTCCTTTGTAGGGGAATCAAGGGCACATAAAGCCCATCACATTTAGTCCCACCACTAGCTGGCTGGGTGAGAAAGTGACAGCATACAGAGAAACCAAGATGGGTTCTGGCAATGACCAGCAGTCTCCTTTGGATTACATTCGAGGAAATCCTATCCATCTTCATTCAAGCATTTCAGTACTTAGTGAAACGGTACGGTAGGGTGGACCAGATTCAGATTGGTTCTAGTGTTTGTGTGTGACTGTGTGTGTATGCATAAGTCAAATTCAAACCCTCTGCTAACCCCAGCCTTTTTCCAAACTGTCCTGTTTTGGGTAGCCCTTAGCATGCATGCTTACACCTTAATAGCCCTAATAGGTTGACATGATTCCTGCATTAATCAGCCAAGCATATTTTTGTAGGTGAATTGTGACTTGCCTGGGGCCTGGGTCAATGCAAGCAGCGTTTACATGAAGCAGCATACATCGTGCTGCAATCCAGAAATGACAAGACCCAGATTTCAATCAATTATGTCTGAAGCTATAACAGCACTTGCTATCTGCTAGTTCAAGCAGCAAATCCCCTTTTAAAGCCAACACCAACGTATCACATGCAAAAAGAAAAATGCGGGGGTTGGTTTATTAATGTGCCACGTCTAGCTCAGCTATTTATGCAGTGGTAGCGCTTGCACCATATCCATCTTTGTAACTCAGAAAACAATATGCCATTAGTTATACGAATATTCAGGGATAGAAAATTTCCAATTCATGAAGAAGGTTCCATATGTACATGCACTTATACATTTGGGGGCAATGTTGTGGAACTCACTGATCAGTGCCTGATGAAGGTGACATTTTTCTCTGTCTGCTGTTAGACTAATGTGAGCAGGAAAGCCATTTGGCACCCTATAGCGGGTGACATTTGTGTAGACTTAAAGATGGAGAAAGACAATTGCAATAAAATGTGAGTGAATCAGCATTACTCTGCATGCTGATTCCATCCTTCTGGGCTGCATGCAGAATGTGCTTGGTAATTGCGGGTTGCACAAATGCTTTTTCACTAGCACAAGTCCAGTTTTGTATCCTCGAATGTGAATTTGGAACTTTATTCCTGCAGTCATAAAAAGGATTCATGATTACTCGTCCATGTTGAGATGTTTATACCCAAATCTAAGGCTTTTCACACAAGTGTAGGAGCTCAAAGGATATATTGAACGAAAAGACAGTGTAGGGGTGATGCAGAGTTCACTGTTGAGAAAAACACGGCATACTTTAAAAAAAGACTTAAGGCATGATTATGTAATCTTGTATACAACTACAACCACACTTTACATGAAAAACATTCCACCATTATTAAATTTCTATTAAAAGTGTCGATAAATATCTGAAGATCTGAAAAACATTGAATTTATGGAAATTACAGTAATATTCTTTGTAAACTGTGGCCTCCGTTAATGGATTTTATGCAACTTTACAGCAGACAGCCCATGGCACCCAGAGAATAGAGATTAAGTGAAAATACATATTAGGTTATTATGCATCTCAACTTCCAACCTTCCTCTCTCCTTAGCCCAGTGCCCGGCTCCTGGTTGTAAATTAGAAGGACAAGTTGTGTGCAACGATCACTGTTTATTGCTCTGTTTAAATTCACCCTCCATTCAGAACGACATATTATGGGGTGTACCTTTAAAAAAAAAAGAGAGAAAGAAGGCATTTAATATAAATGATCTTGTGTTGATTGTGATGGATCTACTATGTAGAGACACCTTGCCTTCAAGGGCATCAAGGGATAAGCTATCATTTTCTTCCTCTTACGCATGGAGGGAAGAATGACAGAGGGTTCAATGTCATCACAGTGTCTACAACAACACAGTCCCTCTTGAATACACACCACCTGATATGCGACAACAGATTGGTTTTAAGGTCTGCGTGCATTTCTCCAGCTAGTTTTCATGCAGCAAAGCATGTGCACAGAGCACAAGCTATCTCGAATCATCTCGGTGTAAAAATGGCCCCCCATATGTTTTTGTGCAACAGCAAACATCAGGCTCCTTACTTGGGTGAGTGGGTAACCTTCTGTCACATATTTTGCTGAAGCTACCACTAAGTTTTAGTTTCAGTAGTGTTTTTACCTCCTCTCACCTCTGCTGATATTTCAATAAAGAGAGCCAAAGTGACCCAGCTTTATAAACCTGTGCTCAGCATAATAAGCCTATGTTACGATTAATGAGATACCCAGGGCATTATTTGTTATCTTACATATCTTATTGATTGCATTGTCTTTCATCTTTGCAGGGGCCCCCCTTCGCTCTCTCTCCCTGACTCTCTCTTTCCACCCTCTGGCTGTCTGTTTTGCTCTCTCTCAGTCTCGCTCACTCGATCTCTCCCCTGAGTCCACTGTTCTCAGTTATATAGGAGATGTTGAAGGTTGAATAGCCATGGCATGCAGAGTGCAAGCTACGCTTCCATTACCTGCAGCATGTGTGCACTAATAAGTCATCTTAAGTCAATGACCTGTATATATCAAGCTTCTTAGACCAACAATCCAAGATCACTGGCCATGCAGGTTCCTTTAACTATCTTATTTCTAACAGACTTCAAAGGTTCTACTGATGCTCGATAAGGCCTCCCACTTTGAGACGTCTGATAAAACTGGCTGCAGGTAAAACGAATCATTCCCTCATGCGCACAAATGAATACATTTGGAGAAATATTTACATGCGCATGTGCTTTAGCTCCTCTCTTGAAAGTGTTGCTTCAGCTCCAGTTCCAGGATTAAAGAGTGATGTCTGTGGGAAGCTGGACAGGCGCAATTTGTTTGATCACATTCAACACTGTGGCTACTGGCAAACACCAAATGCTAGTTTATTGAAGGAAAACGCCAGTCTGTAATGAAAGCATGGAGGATTGGAAGTGGCACAGCATAAACAGGAACTGTCAAACAATTAAACAGTGTAAACAGCACAGATGAGCCACTGATGAATCTGGCTGTCGGAAACCATTAACTACCCTAAGTCAAGTTGCCTGAAAGGTGGTTCTATCTGTCCATCCTTCCGTGTGTGGCAGTTTCTCACAGTTACTTAGCTATTGTATGAATGCATTTCTTTAACTTTTATGTGTTTTAGGGCTTGCTTACTAAAATTTTAAAACGCTTTCTGTTTGTACAGATGCTGCATTCTGAAGAATAAGTGATCTTCATGGTTGGTAGAGCCTGGGAATTTGAGAATATGCCATGTAAGCACTGTTACTAAGGCTATTAACCTTGACACCATTATGCAAAGTAGAGATGAATGACATCAAATAGGAAAAAAAGAGACTTCTCATAATAGAAAAATTACAGGGAAAGCTTTTAGCAAGCAGGAGTTCTTGGAGGGAAACAGAGAAACAGGAAGACAGAGAAAAGCAATGTGGGTAGCAATGAATATTAATGCAGAGTTGCACAGTTTCATTGTGAGGGTCTGAATCACTGTTGTATGTTTATGATAAATGGGTGCTCTCTTTCTCTGTGTCAGGGTCTCTTGACCGACAAATAGCAGGCTAATGACAATAGCTACAGCATATGGTAATGGAGCTTCACAATGCTGTCCTATCAATGACACCTGGAACCTCCTGGGCTACTATTCATGTGAACTATACAATCATCTTGATATTTAGTGTCTACTGTGTATTGTTTACGATGACTGAGCATCTGATTAGCATTATGTTTCAGGCTCGTTTCATCACTCAATGTGTCGCACTAGCTGTGAGCGTGTTCTCAAACATCTCGGTAAAGAAAAAAGGCTATTTTTTGTTTCTGTGCAACATTTTCTTGTTAAAATTTTATGAATTTGCTATTTGTTTACTAGTTTGTCAACACTGACAGTTACGGAGGCAGTGTATATAGCCAAGGGTAATTTAAAAAAAAAAAAAAAACAGTACCCAATACAAGAAAGTATCTCAAAGAAACTGGTAAAAGGGCAGTTTTATCTGTAATTTTGACACATTTGAACTAAGACTAAACTTGTAAATACATTTTTAATATCCAGAATCAGCCGCAGACTGGCAGGCTGGGAGTTCTACAAAGTTTTTGCCTTAATTGAGAGTTTGTGCAGTCTGTGGAAAGAAAGTCTAACTCTATAATTTCCTTCTGATATATTTTGGGTTTTTGTCAGGATGGTAAAAAATAAAGATATACAATTAAAACTTTAGTCCTTAGTGATATAGCACATGAAGTTCAGAGCAGTGTCAGTGCACAGTGTTTTGAGACGATGGGAAGAGTGAAGCAAATGCACCTTTTAGCTGGCCAAATAAAGCCATGTCAACATAAATTTCTGAACTGATTTCTGTGTAATATTATATTTCACTAATAAAAGTTAAACCATGTAACAGCCTGAGAAGAAAACTTACATTTAGTCTTCAGACAGCAGGCTATTATGATCAAATGCCTTTTTTTAAGAAGGAAGGAGTAAATCTATGCTTTCGAGCAAATAACAAGTAGTCGCTTTAGCTGAATACTTCAGGCTGAAGAAAAATGAATTAGGATACAATGCAGATTATTATCCTCCAAATATGTAATTATTGGTAAATTTTCAAAAACTTTAAAAACTTTGAGAATAGAAATTTGCACATAATTAATAAAAAATCACAATATTTTTGGGAGCTTTAGACAAGTTTATCAGTGTCTCAAGAAGTATGAATGTGTTTCTCTTTGAAAATGTTGCATTTTATATAGTTTCTTGATTGATGACTTTAACATGAAAAGACCCATAGACATTTATTGTAATATTATTATGTATTATTGAACAGTGAACTAATTCTAATGTTCAGGTTGTTAAATGTCACAGTTTAGCCAAAGCCACTTGTGTCTCAGAGATGCATACAAGGTTTTTATTTTTCTATCCTGTGACAGATGCCTGGCAGCAAAAGTGAGACACTCTCCCATTCATCCATCCATTCATCCATCCATTCATCCATTCATCCATTCATCCATCGTGTCAGGCTACATTTCACTGTGTGTTATACTTGTATAACTATGCATGTGACAAATAAAGAACCTTGAACCTTGAACCATCCATTCTCTTAACCTTAACAGGGTCACATGGGGCATGGAGCCAATCCCAGCTACCACAGAGCAAGAGGTGGGGTACACCCTGGTCAGGTCACCAGTCTGACACAGGGAAACAGGGGTCACTCTGCCAACTCATATTTAACACAAACCCAAACCATCATTTTTCTTCAACTAAACAGTTTCTCTGATTAACTCCAACCCAGTAGAGAAAGCGAAATGTTACAGTGCGTCAAAAAGAACACTTATGTCTTTAACCCAGCTGTGGCACAATGCTCCAGGTTACAAAAATTGATGTCCATGTCACCGAAGTGACACTAAAACAACAGCTTGTTTCAGTGGATGGGATGTCAATTTCATTGCACACCATTAAGGTATTATTTAATCAGTTATAGCTATATAATAAGATTCCAGATAATGTTCCATAATAATAGTTATCTATTTACAAAACTGAAACCTATAAACAGACAGATTATGTTCTACAAACCCATTACTAACCAAATAACAATGTTTATTATACAGGGTTACCTTTGAATTCTGACTTTATTAAAAGAAAAAAGAGAACATTTTGTTATGTCTGTGATTGTGTGGTTGTGGTTAGATTATTATTGTGCATGTCAGTTTTGTTTAATGTGAGAACACACCAGCCCTAGTGAGTTAAGACTGTGGTGTCTATACAGTATATTTTACAGTCCCCGGGATTAACTTTCAAAGCTTTGTTTTAATTCTAATTCAAACATCCAAGGCAGACACACATGCCTGCAATACCTCATAAGTCTCATCTACCCCCTCTCTCAGTAGGCAGTGACCAGAATCCTGAATCCCCTCTTAGCTATGTGAAGTGTTGAATAGCTTTGCTCTCCCCTGTGCTAATCCAGGCCCATCCATCCCCACAGCACTGGCCTGTGACAGATACAAAGTACGGGGAGTGTTGCTAATCACAGGGCCCCTGTAGCAGGGGGTCAGTGGGGAGGTCCTCTGCCTAAGCAGGGCATCATGGGAGGCCAAGGAAGGAGATAGCTAGGCAGCCCTCAGCGCCAAGCCCCACGTGCTGGATTAATGCACCTCTGAGGGACAAGACGTTTCTGATGGGCCGCAGGATCTCAGGATCACAATATAAGGAATGGGAGAGCTGCAGATGTAGGAAAGCACTCTGTTAAGGTTCACTCCTCAAGCAGATTTTGTAAATAGATAAAGATGGCAAGAGAGAAACAGAGCCAGACACTTGGTGTAAAACATAAGGAAAAAACCAGTATGTTTATGTGTTGAAGTTGTAAGTGTGAATTTAGCTCGAGGGCAATATGTAGAGGAGCTGGGAAAATTTCAGATTGTACATTAGCAGGGAGAAACACGTTTCTCTCCCTTCCCTAAAGGATGAAGCAGTGCACTTATATGATGATGGAGATCTAATTCAATAATTAATGTTGATAACCATCATCTGCAGCTCAGATCGATTCTTATCTTTGCCTCTGTTGAGCAATGCTGCATTTTTAATGTTCTTGTCATTTTGATTAAGATCATGTTTTTGCCTTTGTCCTCACTTACAATATGAGTCAGAGTACCTGGAACTATTTTTTTTCATCACACAGCATCCTGCTACTAATTACTACTAGCTGCCATATAGGCTGTTGCTTATAGGACATGATGAGATACAATAACAAATATATGAGAACAAACTGTGAAACTTAAAATGCCTCTGGCACTGTGTGTTGAAAAATCCGAAAGTGCGCAAAGCAACTTTTTTACTTTTATCTTTCCAAAAGTGATAAAAGTGAATGACATAAAGGGGCTTCGATCCAGGTTAAGTCAGGAAACATGAAGTGAAGCTAAAAAGTATAGCTAACATTTAGTGTCCCATCTAAAACTTCCCCATTCAGTTGTTTACATTAAGTAAATCATTATTAAATTAAGATTTTTGGGAATATGTAAATGCAGGCTATTTGACTCTATTTAAATATCCACCATATGTAACAAATACCAGGATACTGGAAAAAGCCAGGTTCAAAATTCATTAATAGAAGTATGAATTCACAGTCTAGAGAAGATAAATGTTACTAACTGTAATTCATAAGACAGTCTTGGCTTCTAGTATCTCACTTTGGAAGAAACAGAATACAGCATAACAAAATACAGCGGTCCCGACATGATACAATAATCCCCAAATAATGAACAAAAATCCTGATCCTAGAATTTAGTGAGGCGTAAACTATCCATAACTACTGTAGTCATACTACAGCAGTGCAATTTCAGGGTTAACATGTATTTACTCTGCAATGCAATCTTACTTATACTTATAAGTCATTCAAACTAATGATTGTTCTGAAGCTAACCCAACAATTCCATTTTGTTTTCATTATTAAGTTTAGATTTCGAATGAGAACTTTGAAGTTAAGTACGGAGCTTAAGCCAGCTAATTCCTATTTCAAATCATGAAACCATATTTTGTGCTGGCACACATACACAAATGCACGCTGGCGCACTAACACACGTGCACAGGCAACACAGCAGCAGCAGTTTTCTCTGGTAGATAGACACCAAATGACTGGAACCCCGAGGGCTCAGGCAGCCCTGATGAGGAAGGATTAGGAGTGGTGGGTTGTCAGCAGGATGCATTTGCGAGTGTGTCTGTGTTGTGTCCAGGGGTGTGTAAGAGAGACAGGGAGAAATCTTGCTGTTTTGGTATTGCATGCCTGCTGAATTGGGTAGATAGAGGCTCTTAAAGCCTTAAGATGTCCTTGCGCTCAAAATCCCGAAATCTGCCCTGTAAGTGATGAGGTTTTAGAAAGGGATGCACAGTTAAATTAGGTCCAGATCACAAATAATTTGGTCAATGTCAGAGAATTAAGGAAACTCGCGTCACGATCTTGGCAGAAGGTGCAAACTGTTATTTCCATTCACGGCCACAGCTACACTCATAATATTACAACTTCTGTTTTTGTGTTTCTCCACAACCAACCGAGTTAAATGATAGAATGTCATCTATGCTAAATGCTATTCTCTGGCGCAACTGTAACCCTGTTTTCATATTCATAAACCCTCCATATGACATTTTCCCACTCTTGTGTGATATCCTGTGTCCACACAGCACTCCCGTTTAGAGTGCCTTCCCATCCAAGCTATAATTCAAAGCCTAAAATTATGTCTGAGTTAAATGTTCTGTTCCTAATGCACTGAAATAATGCTAAATTACAGATGGCTGGTTTTATTTGTGTGAATAAATTTGTGAGCTTAATGGTTTGTAAAACATGTTTTCTATGCATAGTTTACAAACAGGGAAGGACGCTAGAATCTGTGTAAATTGTGAAATACAATTACCATTCATTTAGGCAAAATACAATAATTAAGTACAACTTCAAACAACAACAACAACAACAATATAACCCAGGAAATAAAAACTATTTTGCCATTGTGAGTTGGGGAAATAATTTCAAAAACAGGGTTTGCATGCTCATTAGAAATACTAAAGCCTTTTCTTTCTGGGGTTTTTTTTTTTGTATATTTTTAGTGTCAAAACAAACTTGTGGCTCACAGCAGTGACCTGTTGTGCACACAGTATATAACACACAAACAGTGAGATCCAATTCATGCTATAAATAAATACATATTCTCCATTTAGGGTAATGATAGCAAATGTGGGCCATATCTGATCATTCTGTCTGAAATTATATCTACTCCTAACAGATGGTAAAACACTGCCCACAATTAGGCAGCACATGGCCAAGATCTGTCCATTTCTGGAAAGTAAAACTGACATATTTTCCTGTTATCTGCCAGTATCTGACATTAATCTGGCAGAAAAAAAGCATTTGGCACAGCGTCAAGTAGCCACAGTAGTGCGTACTTTCCATCTGTATCCTTAGACGGAGCACTAGCTGAAACCATATCTTTTTGCTTATACGGATTCAGAAGAACATTTAGAATTGATGTTGATGTGAATGTGAGGTGAATCTGTTGTCATAATATTGTTCCGTGCTCCTGTGAAGAACAGCTGTTCGCTGACAGACCTGTTCAACTTGCAACGCAGAGAAGTTCTGCAATCTTTGTTTGCACCGTGCACATTCATCAGCCTCACACCAGAATTGTCAATTATTTGCATGAAGAATGGTCCGAGAATTATCTATCAATTTATCAGCATTACAATTTCTGACATGCTAAATGTGCGATGTTGTGAACAGCAACGGCTCCGAACGTAGGGGGACGGGTGGTGGGCAGATTTTATCAAGATTGAGCGCTGCAATAATCAAACACCATTGGACACAACACCTGCTAACATCGCGGAGATCTCAATTGTTCCCCCACGTGAGAAAGATGGGTACCAATCTAATCAACAGAGCAGGGGTTGCGTGGTGTTGGCGAGGGTGTGAGGCTAAGCCCCCTGCCCTTTGCAGTTGTTGTTGACACACTGCACACAATACTCATCTCATTCTGCGCAACAGAGGAAAAAGGGGGGAGTTTTGGGCAACTGCAAAGAGTCTTTTATTTTTAGTTAATGATTGAACAAACAATCCTAGCCTTGGAGCTGTGGCCTCTGGTGGGTGTGGCTACCCCTGAGGTCATATTTGCTCAGCAACTTGGGGGGAGGAGACACAAGAGCCGTTAGGGAGCAGGATAGTGGTTGGATACGACAACAGACATGTAGATAGAATAGGACTGCGTGTGTGGGAAGGGGGTTGGGGTGGGTATCGGGGTGTGTTTTGGGAGTGGGAGATGAAGTAGTGGTGAGTGCTGATGGTTAGGCATGGGGGCCTTTTCTGCCACATATAGCACTATGAGGAACAGATGGGGCCTGATAAATCCTGAAAGGAAGGCATTACCTGCCCAAGTCACCAAGCAGCCACAATTATCACAGGGCTCTGGGTTCATTGTCAATTAGAGTGGCAGTTAAAGCCAGGCAGCAGCTGTGGCAGATGGCTGGGATCCAGAGAGGCTGGGGGAGCCGGGACAGCGGCCAGCCCCCTGGCTCCCTCCATCGCTCCTCCTACTTTTCTCTCCATCTCTTTGCACATTTCTCTAAAGGTCTGCTTTAGAGCAGGGTCCACTTTCTTATTGTGTATGTGTGTTACAGCAAATAAATCAGAGTAAGAAGGAAGTGTGTCGTGAGTACCACAGACACCGCTCATTAGAGAGACTCCAAGAAAAACCTATTGTTCGACATGTATTTTTATTTTTTTCTCGTACGGTGTCTAAAACAATCTCATACCTACAGAAAAGCATATTTTGTGATGTTGTCAGCAAATACTGCATCCCAGCAAGCAATTAGTATTTTCTGTTTTTGTGGTTATAGCAGACATCTTGGCTGACTTTCCTCACCACAATAAGTCATTTACGGAAGTGAGATCGTGATCAATAGGGTTCTCCTACGATGTATAATATAATAAGAGCATACAGTCTTTGTAAGCTGGAGGAGGAATAATTGAATGCACTCAGTCATGTGGCATCAGTTGCTGTTTACAAGTTGCAAGTTTTGTGATTTTTCAGTGCCGACCAAAATGTGTTTTTAGTGGATTTAATTAGGATTTTGAATCCTTTATTGTGGAAAGAGAGTCTGTCTGATCCAGCTTTTTTTTGTGGTTGTGTGCCAACAGTGGTCCTGCCGTCTTGGTGGAGAACATGGGTGACTGAAGGGCAGTCTTTTGCTGAGTTTGTCCCCGTGATCTTCCAAGCAGTCTCCCCCTGCTTCCCGGCCTGAGCCAAGGCTCACCAGCAGGCTTCACTTTCAGCAAGTACCACCATTCATCACCAGGCAGGGGTGCTGGCGACAGGGGGGGGGATACGGAGGGGCCCAGTAAGGGGGCAGTGTGTGTGCCCCTCACCCCTCCTCTTTTCTTCTCCACAGGCTGCTGAGAATATAGGCCTCTGCCACAGACAGCAGCCACACTCCTCTCTTACACTACTTACAATGGAGCTCCAAATTTATTCAGGGGAGGAGAGACCTACTCCCTTCTATTGCACCCTTGCTCCTTCACCCTTGTCTCTTGCCCCCCCCCACTTTTTTTTTCTTTTTTCTTTTTTTTTGGTGCCTGACGCCCTCTTCCCTTGACTCTCCTCCCTCTCTCTCTCACCCTTTTCTCTGCATTGGGGCATCATTCCTCCTACTTTGTTCCGCTAGTCCTAGGCCCAGTGTCTGGGCTTCCCTGATAGCAGAGAAGAAGTAAGCAGCCTATCCATCTGCCTGCCCAGGGCCTGCCAATGAAGAAAGAGGAGCAGAGGTCCTCATTCATAACAATAGCCATTAACAATGCTAACAGCACTGCTGCTACTGCTGTAAAGGCTGGGGAGCAAGGGGTTGTTAGGGCCGGGACAGGGGGCTTCAAGGGCTGGGACTGCGGGGGCCAGACAAGGAAGTGAGTGCAGGGGCCTGGGAGGGCCTGTAGCCAGGCAGAGTTGAAGATTGCAGCGATGTGATAGGTTTATGGCACAGACAATGCTCCAAAGCATGTTGTTATGGCGTTAAGCAAGACCTCAGAGTCTCCCGGGCCGGTAAAGAAATATTGATTGTCTCTCTTTTTTTTCTTTTGCCTGTGGTCAGCCAGCATGTGAACCCCTGTCCATACAAAGGCGCTCTCTTGTGAGTTCATGCCGGCTATATAGGAGTCTGCAGATCAGCTTTTTTTTTTTTTTTGTAAATAATAAAATAAAGAGATATATAATAAAATTAAATAATTAAAAACAGAATATCTGAAACATGAAATAGAAAAAATCACCAGGAAGACAGAAAATATCTGATAATATAAACTGCTCAGCAACATCCCAAAACTGAGGGGTAAAGTAATTTACTAAAAAGGCCCACTGTATCAGCAAAAATACAGCACAATGTGGGTGAACTTACTGACAGGCACACAATAGCTGTAATGATGCCCAAGTAGGCCAAATTTACCTCTGGTACTTTCCCGGCTTCCCTCCTGAGTTTTGACACATTTTCACATTTATCAGGAATGCCTATCTGTCTCCAGTAACAACAAAAGGCACCCCCTCTAAGGAACAACACTGCGTGGAGCCTCCTGTGAAATGGTTACAGTAGGCTCTCCCTCACCATGCCTCTCATCCCTCCAATCAAACTGTCAAAAAGCACAGTCTTTTGTATTGAGGGTTTTAATTAGATTTGGATGGATTTCAAATCTGCTCTTGTTTCCTGGAATGATTCTGAGTGAAAGAAGAAACCCTACAACAAGATTAACCACTAATCTATCCTTTAGTTGCCGCTACTAAAATCTGTCCATCTGGCCATCCATTCAAACACGGAGAGCAGCTTTTTCAGAAACTTCCATATAATGTGTCATTTTTAGACATTTAAATAAATCCTCATGTGAAAAAAAATCTTTATAAATGAGACAAAAGCTTCAAAGTGTTTGTGTCTGTGTATGATTTTGTGGATTCTGTTTTTTTCAATGAAATGTTAGTCTCTGCTTGTCTCTCGTAGGCAGTCGGGTTGGATTTCTGTAGGTGTAACTTCACTTGAATTTTTCTTTAGGGCAAGGAAACAAACAGTACTGTATACCATCAATGACTCAAATCGATATGATCCTGTTATGGCAACTTATTCTAGGTGGCACGGTCAATATCACATATTGTCAATAGTGCTGTTTTACAGGTTAATAATTTCTCAGTGTTCAGCATGGACTTTAGCAATATCTTACCAGGACTTTTAGCAGCTGTAGATTACAGGTATCAGTGCATGTAAAGCTATAGTCAGCTCCCTGTAAGCATGCTGATTTTTCTTTTTAACTGTTCTTGTTTTGCTTAATTGTTTGCCTGTTTTTTGTTTTGTTTTTTGTTTGTTTATTTTTTTTAAACATGGTAGGTAAATTACTCAATGGCTCACAAGGAAATTGCCTGGAAACCCGACAAAGACTGTGCATAAGTTGCTGACAAAATTGTCAATGACTTAATTATCATGGAAAGTTGGCAGTGTCGCAGCTTTTCAATCCATCTCTAATGGATTCATTTCTATTGGCAGCCACCACTTTTTCTCCCCTTGATGATAACAAAGACCTTGTACCAACAGAGAAACAGGAAAAAGCGCACACACAGAGAGACACACACAGAGACACACAAAAGCCATTTGAAAGTGGAGCATTTTATCCTATCAGCTCAGTCGTTGTAGTTTGGCTAGTGTGAGACCATGTTAAAACTCAAAACAGACCTTGATGGTATTGGAGAAGTTTTGGCTGTTTGCTGGTCTGGAGCATTCAGGTGTGTGTTAACACAATGGCGAGGAGGAAAGATATCAACAATAGTCTTAGAGAAGCAATTGTTGCTCTCATGGGCCTGCCAGCAAATTCACTCCATGGTCCGTGCAATGATCAGACAAATTACAAAAACCCCAAAAGCTGCATCTGAAACTCGACTGGCCTCAGTTAGAAAGTTAAAGTTAATGATGGGACACTTTACAAAGACTGAATAAGTACGACTTGCTGTTTGGTCGGGGACTACAACGTTGCCAGGTTTCAAAAGTGGCGGTTGTGATTTTCGTAAAGGAGGCGCTCTCATTACTCATCGAGTGATGCCACTGACCAGCCAATGCAGTGGACTGCAGTCTGCTGACATCACATTTTCTGATTGCATCAGATTACTTGGACCCAGGCGTAGTAGGTACTAAAAAGTACTTGGTATCAGGTACTGTCACCTAATGGAAAGCCCTGAAAACCACGGGGAGCCATGGTGAGCTGACCTGAGTAGGTACTGATGGAAAAGGGGTTTAAGACAAAGTGCCGAATGACTTCACTACAATGTGAGAGACTGATAGAGTCATACAGAAAATGACAAACTAAAGTTCTTGCTGCTAAAGGTGGTTCTACAAGTTACTGAATGATGGGAAGTACTTAGTAAAATGTTTCTGCATTTTGACTTAGATTTTGTTAAATAATTACGTGGTGTTTTTGCTCATCTTACCTCATTTTAAAACCAGATTTTTTTCATTAAGTCCTGATATGTAAAACTTTCAAACAAAGGTGTACTTTTTTCTTTCGTTTCTTTCTTTTTAAAATTTTTATTGTAATTAGGCCATTGCATTCATATTTAGAAAGTGGTATTTTACTACCTCCTGTACATTATACTCAGACAGCACCCTTGTGTATTTCCAATAGTTAGAATTCAGCCAATAAGAACCATCTCCCACCGTGTGCTAAATGAGAGAAAGGACAACTTCAGACAATGTCTCCTCACAATTCTTCTGACATTTCCCAGAATTCATGTGTGAAAACAGCATGAGAGAAATTGTGCTTTCCAAAAAAAGCTATGCTGTGTGATTGATAACCAACGCTGGATGAATACTGTCTATTCTGCCTGTTTCTCTTTTAAAACATAATAAAGGAGCTAACGTCTCACTTTCAGGACCACATCTAAGATGTGATTCTGAGCGTGATCGTGACGTCTGTATGCTGTTAAAATTCTGGGACCTTTCACTTATCTCTTTCCCAGACCATGCATCCTGTTTTATGTCTTTCCTCAACTATCTAATATGCTCTGCAAGGCAATCAATTATGTGAATAATAATTTTCAGCAGAAAAAAACACAAAGCAAAACAAAAAGCAGACTTAATCCTCTTGCGAAGAACAGAGAACTCCTCCTTATCCAAATTTTATCTACACCGCTCCTCAATATTATCTTTAAAACTGCGTCATTGATGCATATAATCTATTAAATGTGCAGGCTGTAACTTTAACTCACATGGCTGCCTAATAGCATCCTGAACTAAATTAAAACTTTCCATCTGTTTGATACTGTGAGTCAACATGCATTTGTTTGTTATAGTGTGTACAACAAGGGCGGGTTTGTCTACACAAAGCTTAACATTTTTACAGGTAAGCTGTGAAAATGTAGAAACAAACTATTTTCTTGATTAGAGCAGATAAGGGTGGCATTTTTTTTAAAGTTTCCTAGACTTGTCAATAAACTTTAAGTACAAAAATGTTTTAGGATAAGCGTCAGCCCATAACCCAGATAATGGGTTATGGGCCAAGGAAACTCTATAGAGACATTCTGTACCCTTTGAAAAAGTAAGATTTGTAGGAGAAATGCCATTTATCTTACATCATTATCTGTAAAAGACGAGTATCTAAATCTCAATCCTATAATACGCTTATAATATGCTCTCCTAACAGCCCTCAACAATAAAATCCTGTACTTCTGTTCACAGAGAAACTTTCAAATGCTAATAAAAAACCACAAATGTGTGCAAACAAATGCTGAATCTCTGGAATTAGTGATTCCACATATAGACCAACCGAAAAGCAAGATCTAAGTTTATATCAGTGCATGAATTAAACTGGTTATATTCTTTTTATGCATAAGTTACATTAGTTTTTTTTATTACGAAAAGCCACATATTGGCCTTAAGCCAGCTTTTAATATAAGATGGTGACATATTGCTGGTTTCAAAGCCACAGGGCTGACCCTTTCACACAGAACACGAGTGCACAAGACGTGTGCTTGGACATGGTCTAAAAAGGTCTTGAATCGCTGCCTGTTTATCCTTCCACTCTTTGCCCTTTTGTACAGTCTTCATCTTCTCGGCATGCATAATTTAATACGCTGTCACCTTTTGAAAATGAGCCCAAAAAAAAAGAAACATGTAATAACCGTGACCCTGTGGAGAAAAAAAAATGAGCAACATTCCTCACTGCAACCATTTACGGCTCTGAAAAAGTAAGATTGTCAGAGTTGGCCGCTGGCCTCTAAAATTTCTTTGCCCAGTCTTGGAAACAAGCAATAAATCTGCGTTAAGCAAAACATATTTATATCATGTAAAACCAAAAATTTCTATTTTTTTCTTTGCCCTAAATCAATCCTTGCGTGGGATTTTGTGCAGCAGATGACAATACTCAATAACTGTAAGTTCTTGATATATGTCATAAAGCATGAACTCTGCTTACTGATAATGAAGCAGGTGACTGCTGTATGGCTCCAGAATGGTCTCAAATGCACAGTTTAATGACTGCATGTGTGTGTGTGTCTGTGTGTGTGTCATCCTTGTGTGGCTCTTTCAGAAGGCTCCTGTCAGGTCCGTAATTGACAGTCTAAGTGGGGCAGCCGAGAGGCCAGGCCCTGTTAATTTATTTTCTCAGACTCTCCATCCATATTTATGAGCCCCTGCTGTTTTGTCTATCAACGCTGATCAAACTTAGTGTGTAATTGTACTCGCCAAAGCAAGGAGCCACGTGTGAGTGGTCACTCAGCCTGCAACGTTCGCATTAGTCTATATTATTTCATTAATTCTTATTCCCCGACTAGGAGGGAGTGGTAGAGAGGAATAGAAACGGAAGAGGGAAAGACGCCAGTGGCAACTATGATTAGAGATCAGGAATAGAATAAGCTGCCAGAATCAGGTCATTATGCCAGCACCCTCTGATCTGGCTGAAACTAATTGCAGTGGCTCCTGTGGGTGTGATTTCCTTCTTCTTTTAGCCCTAATAGCTATGTCTATCACGGCGTGGCGCAAAGTCATTAATCATAAACCATCATTAACACAATGATATCCAATACACAATAAGCTTTCAGCTTTGGGAAAATCCAGTGTAATTTAAACCAATAATAATCAGTGCTATGCATCTTCCATCTAGCTCGAATGAAAGATCACCTGCTTTGTTAAGTCCAATAACACCTTGATTTGCATTATATTAACCCAGCAGGGAAAAATCATTGCTTATGTGGACTACAAACACACACACACACACACACACACACACACACACACACACACACACACACACACACACACACACACAAGGCATGTTGCTGTTTACCTTCAGTCATCCTCCTTTAATGAATTTAATTTGTTTACAAACTAACCTCAAGGAAATATTTGCTTGAGAGACCTTGATGTTTGTGGTGTTAGACGGGGGCATACCTGTATCGTCAGGGGTAATAGCGTAATTATGTGCTATTTTGATCCCACAAACATTCACTCATTTCCATTCATTATGACTTGATATGTTTTCATCAAAACAACACTGCAGCCTGATGTAAGCATGCATAATTGGGGATTACTGTAAGTAGCCTGGCGGCGGTCAGCTCTAGTTTCCCTCTGACATCATAGATCACTAGAAGTAAAGTTTCCGGATTAAGTAACATTCACGACATTCCTTTTTTCCATGAATTGCATTACTTTTCACCTTGTTTTTTCTGAAAGAACTATCTGAAAAATATTTTTAATTGGGTCTTTGTATTAGGTCCAGATACTCAATGATGCATAGTTAAAAGGCAGCACTTAATACGCACTGGGTAAATCATTTAAGTTGCTCATTTACTTGAGCTCAAAAGGTTTAATTTGAATGTTGTTTCATTCAGTCTTTTTCTCTCTCTCTCTCTCTCTCTCAGTTCCTTTCTTTCAAAATCTCTGATTGAGCGCAGTTGCTAATGGCTGCATTGTGAGTTATAAACTACAAAATGAATTCTTTTCAATCCAAATGAAACTTACTCTGATAGGGGCTCCCAGCATGCATTGATGATTATAGAAACCCTCCCCGTGAAATTGCCTTTGTAATTGTCTGACTGCTCATGGTAAGCTAGATACTTCCCCAATAAACCAAACTGAGGCGACACCGAAGGCATTAAGACAACCTTGCAGAGTAAAATTACTGCCCCAAATGTTTCGCCTGCTAAATTTTATCAACTATGCCAATTTCATTGGTTGTTTTTAGCAACTGTGCAGCTTTTTCTATTAAAAATGTAATTTCTGTGCACATATAAAAGAAAAGTTCATAGATTTTAGGAGAATCACCGAGTGTAAAAGAAACTTTGTGAAAATTTCCAAAATGTGCCAAGTGAAGCAGATTAGTAACTTTTTTTTTTATACCCAAAAGTAAGTTTCTGGTTGACAGAGACTAAAAATCAACCAGGCCTATAATTTTCATATCAGTTACAATCTGTTTACTATGTAGAC
Organism: Perissodus microlepis; assembly: GCF_051167445.1. Lineage (NCBI taxonomy): Eukaryota > Metazoa > Chordata > Actinopteri > Cichliformes > Cichlidae > Perissodus > Perissodus microlepis. The sequence continues at coordinate 23,987,805 of NC_140479.1, read as the reverse complement.
AATATGTCCTCAGTCTATCCTCGCAGGGCATCGGTTCCAGACTCACATAAACATCATCTGTCGTATATTTATGTGGACGGGTTAAAATCTCTTTTTTTTGTTTCCTGTTTCGTTTGTCTACGCACTGTGGAGAGGAAGTGAAATATGCTATTTTACTGAACTGTCGTTTGTGCATAACTCAGCTTTTAATTCATCAAGTTTCAAAATCTTTTCAACACGATCGCCAGCTTTGATGAAAACTGAGGTGAGAGAGATAAAAACGAAAGATAGGAGGAAATTAATTAAGAAGAGGAAGCAACTTCAGAGTACCAGAATGTGTCCCAGGTGAAAACATGTCACCGGATTGACTTCTGCGAGAACAGAGGCTGAACCTGCATGCCTTGATTAATCAATGTGCTGTGTTTTCTCCCCTACTTGAACCCAAGGCCAAGCCATATTTCACAGGAGCAAATTGAGCAGGGTACTGACACAGGTCTGACCATAAAACCAAAGGTAATTAGGAACCACTGAAGACATTCCATAAAAGACAGTGGGTCAGACACATTCAATATACCCTTTGTAAGCTTCACAGAGACAAACAGAACCGCTGGCTGACTGCAGACTAAGCACAGATACCACAGGAATATAGCGGTTGAAAGAAGACACAAATCACTTTTCCCTGGTCCTATTATGAATTCACTGTATTGCAAGTGCACAAATTTTGACAAATAATACCTTCACATCAAGCCAGTAATTTGATTTCCCGTGAGGTAATCTAAACTAATTGACACAAGAATTGATTGAGCGACGCAGTGATGTTAAAGTGTCCTGGCACAACATTCGCAGCGAGGTTTTTCGACGTGTCACAATGAAATGAAACATCGTCGCTTCTCTTTTCTCGTGCCTGTCATTAAAGACAGGGAAGTCTCCCATTTTATTGCAATGGAGATTTTCTGGATATGGCTACTCTTTCACTTAAATATTTTAATACAGGCACTAAAGCATTATAGCAATGCTGAGGTACAAGAAAAAAAACACTTAAGAGAAAATGAAGCATTAGTCAAGGCAGAGTAGAAGAGAAGCCAAGAAAAAAGTATTAGTTAGCCATTTTGTCTAAATGCCTTTGCTGTAGTACACCACTGGTTAGAGCTCCCCTTTTTATTATACTACTGTTATGAAATCTGCCAAGGAACATCTCTTCTGGCTCTGTGTTTAATGTAGCTTGAACGGCAAATAGTCAGACATTTATTCTTCTGCACTCTGCTCATTACAGAGAGGGACCGAGGAAGATAGAGAGTGAGCTGCAGTCATTCTTTTCATTTTCAGACAAGTATTTTGATGTTTCTATGCACAGTGAGTGACGAGGGACAAGGAGGGCTGCAGATTGCACAGTAAGCATTTCAGGGAACTGATGGGAAAAAAAACACAGACAGTTATTAAATCTATATATAGATGTATGTATGTAAAATCTTTTCTGGGTTTTTGGAAACTGCAAAATGTCACCAATAAAAGAACAATAAATAGATGAAAGTCTGCATTTACTTCCATAAACAAAAGATAGCTGAAATGCTATTAGACAGGTAAATACAAGTACACTCATCGCACATGTCACTGTACATGCTGATGTTAATTCCGCTATCAGCCATTTAAAATAAGACACTCCCCTCCAGTCACATTTTAAGCAGTACTAACAGTGGCACTGATTACACTGCCGCTAGAATATTCACACTGAATGGCATATGAAGGTATGCATGTAAACAAATTAATTTAAAAAAAAAAAAAAAAAGAGACAAAATTGTCAATAGAATCTTTCCAAAACATGCATTTGGTCAGCCAGATTTAGAACCAGTCAAGGCTGGGTGGCATGAGAAGCTGCAGTGGCAGTCAAGCAGGCCTTCCAGATGGCAGCCGCAGCATATGTGGCATGACCTTCTGTGGCATGGGTACACAGGGGTACCTAGTCACTGTGCAAACAGCAGGCAGGGTCCTCAGATGTGTGCGGACCTCCTGGGAGCGGCAGCAAAATGAGATGCCCATCACTCTGGCTCTGCAGATGTGCCTCACAACTGCCAGGCTTTCAGCTTCATTAGGCTCAGATCAGATACATACCGAGGAGTGCAGCCTGAGGCTATCAATGCAGCAACCCCGGGATGTGGGCACACACACACACACACACACACACACACACACACACACACACACACACACACACACACACACACACACACACACAGATACAAGGACACATACATAGACACAGTCACATTTGAAATCATTTCTAAAAGGAGGTAATTTCATCAGTAGAAAGACATGATGGGGAGGGGATTTTTTTTATTTTTTATTTTCAGTTTGGTGTTTTGAATATGTGCAGGGAAGGCAATACGTGATGAAGCTGGTGAGCGTGTATGAATACAGAACTCGTTTAATGGGCAGAAATGAAATTTGTTTCTAGTTTGTCCAAATTATAATGGAAAGCAATGATATGGGATGCCATTTGTAGATGTAGCTCAGGGTAGGCAAAGGGCAAGCAAGATGTTTTTATTAATTTCTTTATGGAGAAACTTCTAAAGATAGTGACAAATAAATAGATATGAGTGCAAATGTGAAGTCTTACTCCAAGCCATCATCTTCTCCTCTGTGAATCCAACGTAACCACTAAAGTCCTGCATATATGTTTGCTGAAACAGGAAGTACTGTTATTCATCACCAGCGGAGACCTTCCCACCAAGCACTATGTAATTAGTGAGTAATCAGCAGCCTTTTTTTCTTTTTTTAAATGAGACTGAAAAATGATGATGCAGAAGCAAACTGAGATATTAATTTTGAAAAAACAGCAGACACACATTTATTTTCTTTCTTTCTTATTTTTTTTTAAATCTTCACCTCAATAAAGCAATGATGTATAAGTTAGCTTGAATGCAGATCTTGCTTTTACACCAATTTGTATGAGCAACCGTAGTTTAATTTCCTCTTCTGTCTGTTCCTCATTAGAATCTCAATCCTATCTGTCAGCAGTCTGTGTGTTTGGAATAATGCACTGGTGAAAGAGACATAAAGGAAGACGATACAGGAGGGAACACCAAAACACAAATGTTGCACACGTTTGCGGCCAAGAAAACATCACGCCAAGTCCCCCTGAACGTTGTCATGTGTGTTCAATCGCGAGCATTTGGCTCAGTCATGTAAAACGTGTCCCAAGTGACCCCTCCCAGGTACGAGCATCTATCAATGTGTTTCTCAGATTTAATATTTGAGTTAGACAGAATTCGCTCCAGTGAGTTCCCGCTTTAGCTTGAAAGGGTTTGAACAGTGACAAATGAGAAATGAGTGCAGATAATAGAAGAGCATTGTCCAAATGTGATTAATATGAAGAATTGTATTTGACTAATTATATTTGAATATTTGGCCAATCTATCAAAAAGCCAGCAACAATTTGTGTGAGCTGGATTTTTTCTTCTTCTCTGGAATTTTGCTTGACAGTCATCACTTTTTACTGTGAAACACAATATTTAACCAAATGGCCTTTAGCATAGCATTCACACTATTAAATTATTACACACCATGTCATCCATAACAGAATAACCCCATTATGTTCATGATTCATCAAAATTCCACAAAGCTGCTTTTCTAAACTTCCCCAAAACATCTAAAGAAAATGTTTTTATGCAAATATATATATATATATATTTCGAATAAAAAATACAAAAAAAAAGTGTTTGCATGTGCTGAAGCATATTTGTCACCAGCAAATCTTCATATTGCACATTAGAAGGGAATAAGGTACTCTCAGATTGCATTTTTGACACCATATCAAGAGCGTAATTGAGCATGTGTGTGTGTGTGTGTGTGTGTGTGTGTTTGTGCGTGTGTGTGTGTGTATCAGGGGTTGTGGGGGGGGGGGGGGAGTTGAAGGGGCTTAAGAGAGTTGGGTCACCCTGTTGCCTGGTAACAAGCTTCAGATTGACAAAGGAAGAGCAATTTAGGACTACTTTCCCCAGAAATCAATACAACAGGCCTGATGTGATGATGTGAGATTAGCCAAGGGAGAAAAGGCAACATATTTGGCCCGGGTTACTTCATAACCAAGAGAAGAAAGTGTGGAAGAGATTGAATCTGAAACACTGAATATAAAGATATAAGGTCTGGGTATCTTGCTTCTGAAATCATGCTAAAATGAGACTTCTCTACTCCTCCTCTCCCTCAGGTAATGACAACTTTAGCAAAGTGGAAACTCATAGGGAGGGAAGAATCAGATTTTAGCTTTGTTGTTTAATACCATCTGTCAGACTGTCGCTAATATTGCCCTGGGCGGGGGGATACGGTGCAAGGCTGTAATATTGGAAAAGATTAAAGTAAAAAAAAAGATGAAATAGAAGGTGAATAAAACTTTGGGATAGCTGTTGAAATGTAAACTTTTTTTTATGCATGAAATAAGAAACATGTCCACTTCCTCTCGTTTTGTGCAGGAGATTCAAAGTAACTGAACATGAAAAAGTGTCATATTGTAAAAGGACAAAAAACAAAGGATACACATTGCTTTGTAAACTATAAAGCTGTTTTTGAGGGGAGATTGTTATTCCAGCCCCAACACATTAAACTGAAGTTTTAAAAAACCAAATTAAAACCAAATTTGTTGATTTAATATTTGGTTACTTTGGAGTGTGCACAACATTTAAATGCAACACTGGCATATCATCAGTTTATGTAGCTTTTGCAATAAATTGCCTTTGTACATATACACATGTCATGGAGAAACCCCAGCTTTAGTTTAGACTTTCTGACAACGTGGCAAAATGAAGTCCAGCTCTTACTCTCCCTTTAGCTCTGTTTTGGTCTCCACCCTCTTGTTGTAAATATCTTTAACTGAAAACATCTGCCTGTGGAGTCTCAAAAGACCCTTTCTTTTCAGATTTAAATAATAAAGTTGCTTGCTGCTAAACCACCAAGGCTTCATAACTTTGTGGTGAAAGATTTTTCTTTAGGTAAACCAGAAACTCTATATTGCCCTTAGGTGTGAATTTGTTTATCTTTCTTAGCCTTGTGGGAGACTGGTACTGAATACATCTCAGCATGCTTGAAATTGTTCTGTGGAGTCACCCTGTACACAATACATAGCTTTAGATGGATGGATTATTTTGTGCTTTTATTTAATAGTCATCTACCAAGAGTTATGATTTAATAGATCGATGTATGTGTGTAGATTTTGTTGCATAAGACAACTGTGCAATATGCTCCTCCTAAACATCCACATACCACACACAGCCACATGAGATATCTAATGTTAAAAAGGGACTTAGGCTGAAATGTGTTGCTGGGAAGTCATCAGGAACAAAATTATATTCTGTGAAAACTTTAAAAGGACATTTTTTTCTCAATGACTCCTATTTATTTAACCACTGAAGACAAATTTTTTTGTTATGTAGGCTCAGAGCAGTTGTAATTTTAAGCCCCGATTGCACTAGATCTATCTACGACACGTGGTGGACTTACCATGGCCTGGAAGGCATGCAAACTGAGAAGGAGGGCACTAAGGAGAAACTCACAGGCCAGACTGGAGAAGGAGAACAGATAAGCAGGTAGAGGGGAAAAAAAGGAGAAACCAACAGACACACAAAGTCTAATCTGGATGAGTGGAAGAAAAGATGAAGGATTAGACAGACTAACATTCACACAGGCTTTTCTCCCACTATAGTCCAGTGTAACAAGACCTTGTAAGGCTAGACAGTGAGAGCTCTTGATGGGCAGGAATGTAGATCCTGAGAACAGCAACATAAGATTGGTGAGGACTGAGAAAGGGGAGGAATGCATCAACTCCTGAGCCAGTGGGAAAAGAACAGCAGGAGAGGATCACCGTGACCTGTGCTGACACCTCTGTCATCGCACGTCCTCTGTCTCAGACCACGGAAAAACGGTGGAAATGGGGAAATGGAGAGACTTGTGGAGGAGAAGGAGAGAGGACAGCGTAAGGGGGATGGAGGTGAATGGCTCACTTCACCACCAACAGAAGGAGGCAGAATGTGCCCGAGTCCTGAGGAAAAGCATGTTTTGTGTGCAGTCTACATTGGGAATGTAAGAATGAGCTCTTTGCAGTCAGCAAACACATACTGAACATAAAGAAAGGACTGTTTGCTTCAAAGGGTGCGATTCAAAATCCAATTTCAGATAGACAGACATAGATCTTTTAAAATATAATATGCAAATGAGGGGCAAAGTGACACACCACTTCAAAAGTCAGCACATCAGCTAATCAGCAGCATTATTCAGTATTCCACAGATTTGTAATCAGTTCTCATATCAAGCCCACAGTCAATTTAGTGATCAGCACCTGTGGTGAAGTCAGGCAGAAAAAGAGTCACCCTGAAGGAATGAACTCTACAGTCTTTTCTACAAAATGATCAGGCAATCAGCCCTAATAAGCTCTCTCTCACTGTCCTTGTCCGTCCCTTTCGCTCCTTAACATTACAAGTCATTTACCAATATCTGCATCATTAGTCTGCTTGGACTGGCCTTTATGGACTGATGTGTCCGTGTCAGGACCTGCCGCATTTGATCACCACTTGGGTGCCATAATTCACCTCAGTATGGGCAAGGGGTCAATGGTGAGATGAGGCTCGTCGGCCATTAGCTACTCAGAGAAAGACAGTGAGGTTGTGTCAGGGCCAGTGAGGGTCACTGTTGTTAAGCCGAGTACTGCAGGAGTGAAATTAGGCAGGAAGTGGTGTCCGCATTATAATGACAGGAATGAAACAAGGAATAGTAGTGTGAATAGATAAATTAGGAGGTTTGAACTGGTTGCCTGGTTGAGCTTGGTACTATATTCCAGCAATCAGTACCTCAATTGCATATTTAAACCAAACTTGACATGCAAAAAACATTGCTTTAACATAAACAGTTCCATAGGAGTGTTTGTGTCTCAAGTTAAAATTTTATAATAGAACCAAAACTTGGTTGTGCCATGACATCAAGGTCCAGGAAGACGATCACAGCTCAGCACAGAGAACAAAGAGTTATTGCAAATAATTAATAAAAAGATAATTACTGCCAGTTATTAGCTGATGTTTTCTATAATATCGTAGTAACGTCAGTGTCATTGTCATGTTTGAATGAAACTATAAGGAACATATCTTTATCAGACAAAAGTGACCTGCATGTTTGAATAAGAGAATGGAATTGCTTCAAACAACTGATTAAACTAACAATGGCATGAATGGCACATAAAATAAGCAAACAAATCAATAAAAAGCCTTCACCGTGTTTATCATGGTTTAGCACAGAGGTCTCCCTATTAAATGTTGCATGCTTATAGCGCCGTGGTCTTTATAAATGCCATTTTTTAAAATCACTCCAATTATCATACACCAACCCCCGAATTCTCATGTTTGTTGCCTGTAGTCCTGCTTTGCATATAAAGAGAGTGGATGTTTTAAGTACTTTAGGGATTATGTGTGTTGGCTATAATGTCATATAATTATCTGATGACTTGCAAAGCACTATAAAATTCTACAAGCAGAATGTCGTGTATGAGCCTTACAATTAGAATCAGTGGTTTAATATGTTTGTTTGCAAACATTTGGTTATTGCACTGAACCAAAAGTACAACTGAGGGTAATTTTCAAGTAAGAATTTAAAGAATAAAGCTTGCAGAATCCACCCTGAGGGGACCCTCGGTGTTTGGACCAAATGTCACTATAATCCATCCAAAACTTTTTGGAATATTCCCCTAAAATTCAAACAATGTCACACAGCTGGTGCCAGTAGACAATCATACATTAAAAAAAAAAAACAAAAAAAAAAACATGAAAAGCCTTCACAGTCTTAGGAGCCACCTGAGTGGTATGTGTGGTTAAATTGAGGCAGGGCATGTGCTGTACTTAGTAAAAACACCACGAGTCTTGTAATAGTCCTTTGAAGTCTGGCTTGTAAGACGTAGCAGCTCTGTGGCTGTGAAACCGACAAAACTGCTCCGTTAACACTTGTGATACACATGCATCACTGCTCTGAGAGAAATAAAATGCAACACAATCTTACCGTGTGATTCCTACTGTTGATATCCTTTACTTGTTTCTAACTGGGATTTTCATCTATTGTCAGTAGATTGTGGAAAAGAAAAAAAAACAGTCCATTGAAGAATCAAGTGACTCATTCTTGGCTCGTAATTGCTGCAACTCAAATATCTGTTAACAGGCTGCTTCCTGGCAGAGTTACATCAGCTCTGGCACCAGCCAGAAACACAGACAGAGACATTAGTCAGCACTATTCTCTCTCCAGCTATACGGCGGCGCATCCGGGGGGTTCACACATCAGCTGATAATTCATAGTTAGTGTCATTTATGGTAATCTGGGTCACTTAGAAAGGGTGCCGAGCTACATTAAAGTATACCGTCGCTATGTTGTGTCTTGTTTGGATATAAAGTACAGGCACTTTTGCTTTCACCTTTGAAAATGGCTTTAATAGCACGCCAATGTGTGTGATATATGTTCAGAGTGACACGCTTTGTTTCATTTACTCGAGTGCATGCATGCATGCATGCATGTGTTTGTGTACATTTATGTTTACAAACCCTATGCATGCAAACACTGAAAGCAACGCGGTAATGTGGCAGCTGCACAGACACCCAGTCTTGTGCGGACGGGCCTATTATTCTATGGCAAATTGCTTAATGCCAGGATTGAAGGCGAGGTGACAAGGAGAATGCAAGGAATGAATCCTCTGCTTGTAATCTGAGGCTGGATGTGTCACGCTCTGGAGTTTTATCACCGACACAGCATGGGATGAATTCCACCATTTTCTCTCCGCAGGGCCATGACAGTGCTCTTCTTTCTAGCGGGCCCCGAGAGGGGGGAGGAAAAAAGGAAAGGGAACCCAGAGAAGAGAGCACAAAGACGGAGGAATGGATTGACTAGGAGCTGTTGATAAACTTTCAGAATAGTTCTCTGTTGGAAATAGCTCAGCGGCCCCATCGTGAAAGGGAAAAAAAAGAAGGAAGAAAATGAAGCAGGCTGAGAGAGGGGGATTGAAGGCTTTCCTTTGCTTAATCAGAAGCAGCTGAGTGAAGGGTGACAGTTTGGGAACAAGTGCTGGTTCACTCTTTGGGGTGTGGTTTAAATTATTTTAAACACTATATGGACACAGCAAATTCCACACTGACAGAATGACAGGGCTCTGAACTGTTTGCTGGCATAAATCCCATATCCGTGGATTATTGCGGAATTCTACCGATTTAAACATTGGATTTTGCCCCCCTTTTAATGAGTCATCAAAATGCTACCTTCAATCAAACACAATGTGGTGTTCCAATCCTTCAGTAAAACCTGACAGGCTCTAATAACTCAACTTCACAAAGTACGGCTTAAATAATTACTAACCCTAATTATGATGGTTGAGGAGTGTTATGCATTCTTTTTTTCGATAGCAATTCTCTAATTAGCATATTTTCATTATCTTGACAGATGAATCATTTAGAGGGTCTGTAATAGACATGAATGATTAGACTATGGTACAGTGATGGATTGAAAGGGGCACCACACTCAATTTGTGTCTCAATCCCTCCCAGGGTGACATGAATAATTAGTAGAAAAGCGGTGTACGAAGTTAATATTGCTGCACTAAATGACCAAGGTCTTGATAAAAAGCTTCCTCATTCACACTGTAGTCTCTTAATTTTATTTTCTCACTCAAGGTTAGCCAATTTGCACTTGTCATTTTCTTCACTATGAAGGGTTTTACTGTTCCAGAATAATTTGTCAAACATCCAGGTATGTCTCCAATGCCCCACTTATTACTCGACTAGCAAGCGTATATTTTATAACGCCTGTGCATCCCTGTTTTTCCTTTTGTTTGCAATTTTTTTTAATCACACATTTTCTATATTGCTATAAAGAGAAAAACACAAAAAAGAGAAAAAGTGGCAGTGACTTCTCCTCCTCTCTCTTTACCTCCAGGTGTCACTTTAGATCTCACCCTCACTCGCCAGGTCCCACTCTCTTAGCCATCCCTCCCCGGTCCAGTTCTAAACAGACTCTGTCAGTGTAAGATGAAAATAAAATGATTTATGTTGTCCCCCCTCCCCACTTGTTCAAAGTAATGAGATTCCATATTTCAACTCACTTGACAGATGGATTGGAAATTAAAAACCTTAGATAAGTAATGCCTTTTTGATGTTGGACTGTGAATAACTCGCACAGGCTGATTGATTTCAAAACTCTTGTGACAAACTGCACACGCTGTACAGGGGACAACATGCCCATACCACTATATGTCAGAAATTACTTAATGTGGTGGTGGGGGAGGGGGGTCTGTGTCAGAGAACTCACTTTCCAGGAAGCCTTATTTTCATTTATTGTGCTACATTACAATAGTATAAGGTCGATATTTACAGGAGTGATTGTTGCCATTCCGACCGGACAGGCTATGCATTATGTAGTAGTAGGGCTTTCACCTTGAAAATGGCAGCAGTGCAACATTACTTTGAATTCCATGTTAAAAAGTGCATGTCCAACCTTAGAGGTGCATACACTTGGATTGGTGCAGTGAGACACCTTTATACTGTACAAGTACAAAACACTGTAGTATTAAGCAAAACGTACCTTCATCTTTTTCACATGTCCACTGCGGCGGTTGTAACAGATTCAAAAAGGGAAACTAATCAGGGACAATGCCTTCAGCTCAAACTGGAACTTTACTCCAAAACTATTATTCACGCAACACTATAAATCTGCACATTTGGTGCGGAGCACTCAGCTCAGCCGTGAACATTGTATCATTTCTTTATTCTTTTTTGCATATAACCTTTGTAAATTCTGCTGTTGTTCTCCACACAAGCCGGCGCTACATCACTTTCATTCCATCAGCACCTCCAGTCAATTTGTGAGAACAGACAGCTGTCTATTGCTCCGGAGGAGGCAGAGTGAAAATATCGAACCGGCTCATTCCACGATGAGACAACACCACCAACATAACAGTGATTCATCAGAAAAAGTGCTTGATGAGCAGAGTCTTCGCTCCGCTTTCAATTTTTCATCAAACATTTCAGGTGCAAGAAAAAAAAAGAAAGAAAGTAATGCCCCCCATATGAGCCGGAGGTGTGCAGCTATCTGAATGGATGGTATTAATACTAATCCGTGCTGTCACCTGCTGCTGAAAGACAGAATTTTTAAAACATGTGATTGATTTTGTCGAAGTGTTTTCTAGAGGTCATATTGATTGGGATTGCAAAAGATAAAACTCTTGTTTTTAACTCTGCATGAACTGACTCGACCCCAAACATGATTATGGAATGAAATGACACATCGCCAGTTGGGCACTGGGAGAACGTAAAACGAATTGCATCCAGTTTTGCATTATTTTGAAAGTGCGTGCTTCTTCTTTTTTATTAGAATTCAGCCACTTCATGTTTCCATATTTTACTTCCCTATTTGAAATAAATGGAAGCTGAAAACCCAGTTAGTGAATATGACTGATATTAGAGCAGTGAGCCTCATTAGGACCACAGGTGTGTAATACCCTCAGCCTCCCCTGTTGTTCCCCCCCCCTGATGTTTCCTGGCTTATTTTCCGTCATGACAGGAGCATATTGCTGTTGCGTTGAACTAACAGTCTTCTTGGTTAAAAACAATGCAAACCCAAATTCATCAACTCCTCGGAATAAAGCGCAGGGAGATAGGAGGAAGTCAACAGGGCTAGAAGTTCTTTGCATGTTTCCCCATAAATGAGACAGTTGCACAAATAATCCATCACGCAAACAAATACATACAAATGAATAAATAAAGACAGATTCCAGGAGTTGCCTCTTCCTTGTGTCACTGAAAAACAGTGGGCGCTCTCATTAGGCACAGGGACGACATCTAGTGATTCATTACCCGCTCCATGCAAAACCCTGCTATTAAAACTCTAAAAGCCATTAGAGAGATCCATAATGAACCCCACTAGCAGCAGGTGCACATGGGGGGTTGGCTCTTGGAGATGGCACAAACAACACTGCTACATGTCAGCTTGGGACTCTGTTGCCCATTAGCATCACCACCACAGCCATCACTACCATTCTGGTGCAGTTAATGCTGGGTGGTTTTAAGTAGATCTTGGCTGGTTTTTCGAGCCCAGCCTTGCTCCAAATTCCTTCATTTCGCATGCAGTGCAAGTCAGTAAAGTGCTGGTTGTTGGCCTGGCATGGAGGCGTTAGTCAAACGTAGTGTGACAGTATTGACTGTGGCCTGTTTACTGAAAGGAGTTCAGAACAGGATCAGCTAAACATATATTATGGTAGATCGATACTGGCTGAAGAACTGAGCAATGAGCTTGATATTAGTCTGGCTTCACTATCAGCCAGTGCTTGGCCACTTAAAACTTCTCTTCCTTTAGTTTTTTTTCCCTCCCCATCTCCACCGACACAGACAAATAACTGCTTGAGGGGAGTTATTCTTCTGTGCTACCACAGATTGATTTGGTGTGAATCTGGTCTCGGGCTAAACAAGCAAACATCTCGAGACCAGCCATTAAAAAAAGAAAGAAAGAAAAAAAACAGTAAATGTAAAACAGAGAGCAGAAGGGAGACAGAGAGAGAAAATGTGTACTTGTTCTCCAGGGTTTTGGCTCCCCATCATTATAACCTTAGTCATACTTCATACTTCCTTCCCTTTTATCTTTGACAAAATCCATCTGTTTCTCATCATGTGAAACCCCAATATAAATACAGCACCAGGTCTGTGCAGTGCACAGTGCACTATATAGAGCATATGTCATACCCAATGTGCACAACCACTAATATATTCCTTCAAAAGGTTTCAAGCTTGAAATGTATTCTGAATCAGATATTTCCATAAAATAAGATTATAAATCCTGGATTATCTAAAATCCAAAAGTCTTCAAACTGAATGACTTACACCACATGGTTGTAGCCTAGAGAGGCTACAACCATGCCATGCCAGAACACCATGGTCATACTGACCTCCAATGAGAGCAGGGTTCAAAACCAACTGACCCCTAAATTCCCCATCAAACACACAGCAAAACAAGTGTGTTCATGCATGGGTTACCATTCACCGTGCCTTTAGTCAAGTCAACCTGCAAGATGCATGAGTGGATGACGGACAGATACATGTGGAGAGGGACCTGGAAAAGACTACGTCCTAGGCAGCTGTGATTGCCCCACCACAGTACACCTCATCCCTTCTTCCAGGGTATGCAACCATGAAGTCAATCAGCATGATACCAGGACATCAATCATTCAAAGTCCCTTTGGGGTGACCTGCTTGCTCCTGAAAAGGATACAGAGTAAAAGAGAAAAAAAGCAGTATATATTCCAAAAGGAGAACTGAGAATGCCATAGATTTTTTTCATTGCTCATTTCTATTATATAGGCTGCACAATGCAATTCATCAAAGCATTACATTTATCCCATATGTGTACCTTTTAATCTCATTGGTCCTCAAAGTGTAGTCTTTGATTAAAATGATACATTCTGTCCAGATCCTCATATCTTCCAATTTCACATTGCGCTAAAGGAGAGGAAATCAGTTTTTTTCACCTTTCTCGATTATCTTGCATACAGTTTTGCATCCTCCTCCAAACAAATCTCCTGCTCCAAAGGGTCCTGGCCCCATTAATAATTCCTTCTCTAATCTCTCCTTTCCATCTGACCAGGTCTTTTCTTCACAGCCCCTCTCCATTTCTCACCTGCCCAGAAACTCCATCAACACCTCCTTCTTTCCCTCTGTGTAGGGTTCACTGCTTTTGGTGTCCCGTTGTTAGCTTAAAATGAGTTTTAACAACGGTATAATCTGAAATAACATTGCCGTGGCCAATTCCTGAAAGGACAGAAAGTGAATAAGAGGAGATGAGGAGAAGAAAGAGCATGTTCTGAGCTAATACATGTTCCTAGGATGTGTAATGTAATAATTTTTTGTGAAAAGGAGCACTGGAATATAAGGGGGGGGGGGAGATGATATGGATGGATGAGTAGGGGGAACAGATGAAGAGTGGGTAGAGTGAGAGGCAGTAATAAAAGTGAGAAAGGGAAGAGAGGAAAGTAGATGGAGCCAGGAAGAGGTTAGGCTAATTTAATCTATTCGCAGACCCTGTGGTAGCTCCTCTTAGACCACTCTGACAGGTAGAAGGGATTATATAGACTGATCAAAATTATAATCTCAAACCCTTCTGACTTTTAATTGCCAAATGGCATGCTAGTGGTCACTTTTCTGAGTTCTTCCTGTCAGTTAATATTTGATAATAGTCAGTGATCCGTTAATGGAAAGTGCTTTAATTGGCCTGACTCTGAGAACATGGTGCAACTGACTTGCTGACTCTTTACAGTATGAAAGAACCAACTTTAAAATATTCTATATATGAATTGTTGATGCACCCAGAGTTTAAACTTATCTCTGTGAGCTTGCATGCTTGACTGGATGTTCCTCTGATGTTTAATTCATAATCATTATGCAACTCAGCACTGGGCTAGCCTCTGCTCGACCTCAGTAATCTTTGAGAATTTCATTATTACAGATAGTAATCTTCAGTACTGCAGAGGAAAAAGGACCACACTCTAATTCACTCTACCATGACTCATCATTACACTCTAGAACCTCGGCAAGTAGCTTCACCAACTCCTCACTGTCCTCATCACTGCTAATTCCCATTTCCTTCTTCCCCTTTACCTAGCATTAAGCAGCATGCCCTCCTCCCTCTTCCCATTCAAAATCTGGGTGTTGGATGTCACTAACAGCACTTACTGGTCCAGCAATACAGCAAAGAAGCCTGAGCTGCTTAGCAGCCAGTCCCTGGTGTGGTCAGAGTAGGAGGCCAATTGTGGCCAACCCATTGATCGCAAGGAGTAATGGATCTGGAGTTGGCTGATAATGCATGATGTAATTGTCAGAGGAGTTTAATTATGTGCTTATTACACAAGGCACTGAGTATTCACGCTCCCTTTCCATTTACTGCACACTTCATGTGAAGGCCATATGGAAAATATGAAAAAAAAAGTTTAAGGACTGCATGTGCAATGCTTTTTATTAAGTAAAAATGGATCAAACTGAATGCCTCTACTAGCAAAAACCGATATTAACAACTACATTATTATATATCTATATCTATATATCTATATCTATATATACATATATAAATTAACTGTAAGGTTAATAATACTAACTAGCATTTGTAATGGTCATTTTATAGTTTTGTAGTTTTGATATTCCATATTCTTTATACACCACCACATCAAGATTACCCATGACATTGAGAGTAGTGTCAGGGCATAGTGCAATCTTAAATTTCTATCATGACACGCAGCTCTTCTATCCCTTCATTCCCTCATCCCTCCAGGCCATGCTGAACCGTAATGGTGGCCTCATCGCATGTCTGAGTGCATACGCTAGACTGAGCAATGCTTTTCAATTACCTGAGCTGAGCCCCAGACAAAAATACATAGCACATATTTCTGAGGCAAAATGCTTAGGTCAGACGCACAGAGAAGTAAAATATACCTTCTGTCATTTAATTTGACAGTTGTCCTTTCCCAGCTATTGAATAGAGGTCGTCACATGTACAGCTTCTGTAGTGTAACTGTCTACAGTGCATGTGGATGTGTGCATCCCATGCAGATGTGTTTATAAATGACCCTTTTTTTTTGCTGTGACTTTGCTTTAAAACTGTATGAATCCATAAGCAAAATTCTAGTGACGTCAGTATGAGAAAAACTATTATCTGTCTGTTTGAGAAAACCTGATTCCCTAAGTCTCTGTATCCAATAAACAACATGTTAAAATTTTTATCTGATCATGGGGAACTTTTTTTGTATAACTTTCGAACCCTCTCAGGGCAAAGTGTACTGGTAGAAAGAAAGCACACCTTCTTTAAATCCTAAGGTTTTACATATCAGGGCATAATAAAAATAGTCTGTTACTTACAGAGAGAAGACATCAACAATAATCTTAAAGACACAATTGTTATTGCCCATAATTCTAGGAAGTGTTACAAGGCCCTTTCCAGACAATAATTCTATAGTGAGAAAAATATTTCACAGATGGAAAATGTTTGGTGCCAATTTTCCAAGGACTGGACCATGCACTGCTCAGAGAAACTGCAACAAACCCAAGAGCTTCATGTCAGACTCTACTGGCTTCCATTAGCATGTTAAAATTCATGACTGTGGTTACTATGTTTGATTAGAGTTTTACACTAGATGCCCTTCCTAGTAAGTAAGTATGCCCTTCCTAACTAGATGCCCTTCCTAAGAAAACCCCAAAGAGGACTTGTTTCTTCAGCTAGAACTGAATTGAATCAATGACTTTTGATATGCCAAGCAATTGTGTAAACAACTGAGACACAGTTGTCAAAGTTCATTACAGTACAATTTAAAAAACAACAACTATGGCTTGTTTGGGTGGTTTGCCAGCAGAAAGGCTCTAAAAAGAAAACATTGCAGCACAGCTTGGGTTTTCAAACTTACAAAGCAGACATCTATGACAATGCCTTTTGGACACATGAGACAAAAGTGGCTCTTTGGATTATAGCTGGCCATAATGCACAGTGGCATGTTTGGCAAAATCCAAACACAGCATATCAGCAAAAATGCTGCACACCAACTTTCAAGCACGGTGGTAGAAGGGTGATGATTTGAGCTTGTTTTTAAGCCACATAGCACGGGCAACTTGCAATGTCTGAGCAAACCTTGATCTCCTATTTATTCCAAATTAATATAGAGTCAAATATGAGGCCATCTGTGAAATAGTTCAAGCTTGGCCAAAACTGGGTCAGGACATTGATCCCAAGCAACGCAGCAAATCTAGAAACGAATGGCTGAAAAAAGAATCACGTTGGTGCAATGGCCCGGTCAAATTCTGGATCTCAACTTGATTAAAATACTGTGTCAGCACCTTAAGACAGGTGTGCATAAATAAATGCTCATGTGAAAGGTTAAAAATGTGTGGTTAAGACATAAACATGGATTAAAATAAGAGCTGAAAAGTCAAGAAATAAAAAATAGTGCTGTCAGCGTTAATCGCGTTAATATGACGTTAACGCATAACCGCATTAACGAGGCAAATCCCCGTTAGCGAGTTAATGCGGAATAATACTCACTAAGGTTATTCACGCACTTCCTGACATCTATTAACATCTGTCATGCCATACCTAACAAAGAGTTACTGGTTATCATGGAAAATGAGTGTTGAGGTTGCATTTCCTTGTTTAAGAAAGCACAATAAACCCTGCAGTCAAAGCTGTAAACAAGATTATGATTTGTATCTCTTTATTTTAATATACTGTGGCAGAATATAGGATCGCACAACTCCTTGATACCCACCAGGCCGGAAGGGGAAACACTCACAAACCTCAGTGAACTGAAGTAACGCTGTAAAAGAAATTCCTCCACAGTTTGACAGACTGATAAAGTTAAAGTTTTTCATGATAAAAAAGGAAATCTAAAAGCTATTAGATGTACTGTTTTTTTCATGCTGCTTCTATATTTTGGCTTTGTTTTCATCAAACAAATAATGACAAACATACTACATGTGTCGTTATTTAGCTCGGATTACTATTTTAAGACCTGTTAACGAGAAGATAATTTGTTTTATTATGTAAAACCTTTGAATTTTCAGAGGGTGAGCTTTCTTTTTCATCACGACTATATGAGGAATGTCATAGTGCCCACGCTGGGTGGATTGAATTAAATTAGATGTTAATAGGTGACGTGAATTTAGAGGCCAACACGTTCAAGATGTGCTTACGAGACTGTGAGACAGAAATGTTTAAAAAGAATACAAGAAAGATTAACAATAAAGAGAAAAACAGATAGTAAAGAACATTTAGGAGAAAAGGAAAATAAAAATACAACAAAAACTAAGCACAATCTTACTTTCACGTTAGGTTTCTGAGTAATTATCAACAGTAAATCCCCACAGAGCATGTGTCATCTATAGGGTATAATATACCCTGGGTGATTCATAATTGGTGAGACAGAAATGTGTCAGTACTGCACTTAGTCATGCTTAGCAATACTTAAGCCAGTTTTACCTGCGTTCAGATTGCTAAAGAATAATCAGGTTTTTGTAGGGAAAAAAATGAAGAAAAGGGTAAGCAGGACAAGTAGGGGAAGGGCTGTAAATCTCCTGGTGTCTGCCCATGTTGGGGGCTGCATTAATGAGCCTCAAGTAGGGACCAGAGGCTGAGGTTGGGCCTGTAATGGAGTCCGCCTGGAATAGATGGGGTTGTGTTTGTCTGCATTTGTTAGTGAGTGAGTCAGAATACATGGGGTTGTTTATAAGGGGTGAAACAGGACACCTCTGATCACTGCCTCTGACTGCTACAGTCCGCTCAATGCATCTGCTTCACTCCACAACATCCAGCTGGGCTGGCATTGCTGTTTGTGAAGTTGGCAGACACCCAGCTAAGCAGCTATGCATTTTCAGAGTTTCTGATATGGAATCACTGGGGCTCTGACAAAAATAAACATCCAGCAGACTACACATACAAACCTTAGAGAATACAAATAGGGAACACAGTGAGGCATTTGCACTGGAACATAACATCTAGTTGCCTTAAAAGTGAACATTGGTTTGGAGGTTACATTCTAGCCCTATTTTGCAGCATTTAGCAATTAGGTGGAAACGCTCAGATCAAATATGGAACAACAAACACTGGCGGTTATCTTTTTATAATCTCATGTATGGAAATGAGTGTTTGATTTTCTCCTCATGCAAATGAGATTTTCAATTAACCAAAAAAAAAAAAAAAAAAAAAAATCTGGGGCTTGGCAGAGCGTTGCACGCTTGTCTATTGTGTCCTCCCCACACAAAAATAAATTATGAATACCTAAATAGCATTTCACATTGGAGATAATTATAGTGCGGGAGAGAGAGATTGAAAGGGGGAGAGAGAGAGAGTATCATTCAACATGCAAATAAAACACACCACTTTGTTTTCTCTTGCGAAGATCAATCATAATTGGGCAGGTACACACAATCACAGGGGTAATTTGATGACCTATTTTATTTTTGGATCACACACCCCAAATCTCTCTGCTCCTCTCCCATGTGTACTGCTCCATGTGTGCTCTGCATTCACAGACTTCAGCAAAAAGAATAAAAAGTCTGATTATCAAAGACTCTCCATACTAACAGCACCGTGCAGAGCCAATTTCTTCAATACTACTTTTCCTCTTATTTTGATAAGAATAGTGTCTCCATTCACATGTTGGTGTGTAGACTTCACATTTGGAAGCCTACATGTTTTACAAATGACAGAAAAGTAATTGAGTGGAGTTGCACTCTGATCTAGTCAGTTTCAAATCCTTATCACAGTGTCTGATTTCAAAAATATAGAGCAGCTCTGCTACAGCGCTGCTAATGAATGTTTTGCCACTGTGGATTGTTGAATGATGCAGACACGTCTTTAGCATGAGTTGTGTACACATCCAGAGAACAGATGTACAGGGCATTGTTTAAATCCACAAGGAATATATTCTCACCCACCACCATCCCACTGAAAAACACGCAAAAAAACAGTACATGATCCATGATTGCCAAGCCAATTAGACTGTACAAGAGTTGACATAAACATTATAGAGCCTTGGCTTTGTCCTCCCTTAGGGGTGACTGGTTGTCAGTTTAGTTTGGCCTTATATAAGTTGTCTCCCTTGCTAAATAAATACTAGCTTTGGGCTTTGTGAGCATTACAGACATCACTGTTTCTAATCTAATTTTGAGGTCAAAAAGAGAAATACGGGAGGAAATAACCCAAAGCCATGCATTGCAAGAAATTTAAGGAATTATGATGACTAAAAAGACCATCAATCATGGCTTAAAGGTACTGTATGTCACTTTAAAGTGCAGCGCTTGCCTGTCAACACACCTGTGCACATATCTCGTACACGGTGAGGACGTTTCAGAGATGTGTCTCTGTGACTTTAAAAGTGCTAAAAGCAAAAATCAGTTGATGGAAAAAGTGCTGAAGTCATGTCTATGTGTTGTTTGGCTTTACTGTGCTGTAGTACAGTTGCCCAATGACCACTTCAGTGAGCCAAACACTCGAGATAAACGTGCATGTGTGTATATACACTGTGTACTGCAAAACGGGAGTTCTGAGATTGATGTGAACACCTTTGAGAAATGCTGGATGTGTTTACCAGTGGATTTCCACTGTACCAGGGGCTAATTCTGTAGGCCTTTACACTCTCACAAGTATCAATCTTCGCTGACCTGGCCTAGAGCTGCATCCTCCCATAGGAGAAACTCTCTCCTTCTTCCTCCCTCTCTTTCTGTCTCACACCCTCTCCTTCTTCTAGCCTTCTCTCTTACCACCTTCGCCTCCTCCACTTTCTCATTTCCATTCTCCTTCTCGTCCCACCCCGATGTCCCGCCCGCCCTCCTCCTTTCCCCTTTCCCTCCATCTCTCTTCCTCTATCTGACCTCATCCCTTCACTAAATCTCTCTCCTGTCAAGTGAAGCACCGGGAACGTGGAAGTTGGGAACTTGTGAGGAGTGAGATCAATAAAGCAAGGACAGGCAGAACGATCCACCCAGAGACAATGTGTTTTGTGCAGAGGATGGGCACCGCAGGCCATAAATCCTGCCATCTAGGCCGTTGACTGGGCAGAGAGCGTCAGTCTTCATCATCGTCCTCGTCATCTGGAGAGAGCAAAGGAGTCACTGTAAACAGTTACGTCAGTCGTCCCATCACTGCCTGAGGAACAGATAAATTCCTATTAGCAGGAGTGATGAAAGACACTTTGATGCACGTTCATGACGGAGCCGTGTCAATGAATTATGAGTGTGTTGTGTCATATATGCCATGACAACATACTGTAGATAGGTTTTCATATAAGAGAGGCACATATACTAGCTGGAATGAGCTTACCATAAGCTGCTGATGATAAGCGTGATTGGTGATGGAGCTGAAGAATAATCTGCAGCCTCTGAGAACTTCTTTGACTTTTTATATGACCCTCAGTAATGGTCCATGCAATTGTTGACGCAGTCTGATCAACCAACAGATGACAGATATGTTAATCAAAAGCTACAGTAATACACACACACACACACACACAAAGAAGCTGAAAAATCCTGGCCAGAGCAACTTTTTTGGAGGGGTGTGTTTTTAATGTGCGTGCGCGTGTTACCAAAACCCACACAAAATATTTTGTTTATATTCCATACATAAATAGTAGGCTGTTTGGTCCCGTCCCAGCAGTCTTCATATTTCCTGGTGACATTATCAGCTGTCTCCATCGTGTGCAGAGCGGGAAATAAATTGCATTTTTGCCGGTGGTTCTGTGGCTGCAGAAGGCAGGAGGAGCATTATAATATAAAACATGAATAAACAAAATCACTCATGAGCAAATGTGCAGGAGCATGGGGAGGTAATCTCCTTTAGGCATGGTCCTTGAAATTAACTCAAAGAATCTGCACATGAAACGTGTTAAGAAGATTAATCAAATATTTCTCCTCCCCTGTATCCCCCCCACCCACCCTCTCACCGCACCCACCCCTCCACCGGCTCTCCTATTCCATTCAAAGCATTCAAAGTTGTTTTTTTTCCCTTTTTTATTCAAACATTATGGCAATTATTTATTATTTTGCTTACTTGAGGAAGGCTGCTTGGCCACAGGTGAACTGGAGTGAGGCAAAGGATAACGCTATGTGTGAAATTGTCATATCATCTATTTTCTAATGTGGCTTAGGCTGGGCATGAGTGTGCCAAATGTGAGAGATGTGCATGGCGGAGAAAGCCCTGTATGGTGTGCGCAGGACCAGTGGGCTTGAATAAGCCAGAAAGTAAGCGAAGTACGTAGATAATACGTTTAAACTTTGAAAACTGTAATTGGAAAACTTGAAAAAGCACACAGAAGAGAGGGCAAGCAGTGGGTCAGAGAATGTTGGTTGACTTTCACCGCAGACAGTCAGGAGTAAGTTTTACAATGTTCTCAGTGACATACAGAAGGAATAGACCTTTTTCTCTCAGCATCTTAGAAGTTTAATTTCACAGAAAATACGATCTACTGTATGCATATGTGCGTATAATTCGGTAATCCTGACTTGAAAACCAACGGGCAGTGTTTTGAATCGCAAAGAAGTACTTTTGTGACAGTCTCTGTATCAACCACACCGGGAATGCCATAAAGCATCTGTGTCCCAGTGGTGGAATTTGCTGGATAAACATCATTCCCTGGAAGTCGCACCTCCTCGTGTCATAAATCAATTACGTGACGTGATGCAAGCTTCGTTGGGGGCTACAGTTGAAGAATACAGGATCAGATGCCACTCACATCGTGTCCTTTATCAAAAATGGCTGTCAGACATAAGCGAAGGTAAATCACTCATCTGTCCATGTAATCATGCAAATGTGCATTATCTTTCATGTCCCACACATCTCTTGTCACTCATTTATGCATGTTTTCTCCATACCTCATCGGCCACATCATGTTAGACAAATGCTGTTCAAAAGTTTACAGTGTCTTTTTTTTCTGTTTTTACAACAGGATAGAAAAAGAATCGAGACACCAGAATACTGTGACCGTTTTCTAACAATAACCTAAAAGTGAAAGCATAAAAAAAACTATCATCAAAGATCAGCCAGTGTGACAAAACAAGCCTCTGTGGCCTTCGGTTTCATATAAAATCTAGTCAGAGTGACAGAATTTTAAGAGGCAAAGTCACACTCAGTCCTTGGAATATGTTATGCTATGGGTTCAGCAGAGAGAATGGTTATTGGTATGGATGTATGGGAGATGGAAGGAGCGGCTGAGCTTGTGAAAATCCCCAGTGACCAGAGGATGTCAACGGTTGATCAGGCTGCAGCTTGGTATGGTCCACGATGACTGATGAGTTGGCAGTGGACCTTGGAGGTTTGGGTGATAGCCTTTCGGTGTGTGATTCACGGGGAGCACCCTGTGCCCTGACATCCTCTTGCACTGTGATTGAGTTCACAATCGTACGCGTTTCCACCCAAGTATATATGGCTCCCAAAGAAATAAATGGAAACTGCAATACAGTAGCTGTAGGAGTCATATACCCACTGCATTGATGAGATTATCTGTAATAATATCGTTTAAAGTATATTTTATTCTGTGTTGTCTGCTTATAGTTATGCATAATTATGAATGCATCGTAACTGGGTAAGGCTGATTTTATCAACAGTAAGGTCTATGTTTCTTCTCCACCCTCAAGCTGGGATTGCACTGGATTTAATTTTGAAAGAGACCTTCTGCTGTTAGAGCCCAAGCACAAAGTGGTGTGAAAGTTGTCTCTGATCTGCAAGATCAGTAAATTACATTTTTGAGGGGTCTGAGAACTCCAGCTAAAGTGTTAAAAGAAAATCACATTTCACTGGTAGTATGGATGTAGCAAAAACGGCCTAGGCCTCTAAAAAGGAAATCAAGCATTTGGATTTTTGGCATTTGCAATCATTTTACTGTAACAGGCTTCTCCTTCTCCTCTACTGTAATTCGAATGTCATTTCAGAGTTATACTGTAAGAGAGATTTTTGTTCTTGCTGTTGTTTCTCGTGATTTTTAAGAGTCCAAGCATGGCACATGTATTTTTAGCATTAAATTTTAAACATTAAAAAGGCAAAAGAAAGTGTCACGTTAAAAACAGAAATCATAAATAAATAAATAACCATAGAATAGAGTCCAGATCTGAGAACATCTACATGGGTTTGATCATTACAGCTTATAAACAGTACCAGTGATAAACTAAAAGACAAATCATGCTAGCTATTAGGTGGATTTCTTAGTCAGCCATGCCCCTATGCTTTTAGTTACATCATCTTGAGCCAGTAATGGACAGATGCCCAAAGTGATATCAAGCTCTTAGCAAGACAAAGTGTAAAAATATATATTTAGTCATTACCAGGTCTTAAAATTAAGGAAATACAACCTCAGATGAAAAACACATGTTGTATTACAACATTATTATTATGTACTTAACAAAATCTAAACCATTATGAGAACTTATGAACAGTATTATTTCACATACTGCAAAAGCATTATGTGAAACCTGGCTTAGCTTTTGTTAAATGAATAAGGGAACGGTGTAATATGTCTGGATTTTAGTTTCTCTGGGTTTTTAGATGATCTGAAGGTGCCTTTACTTAATTTAATGACCTGCTGGTTTACATTATATCCTGATGCACAAAACCAAAGCATGAGAGTGAAAGAGTGTACTTTCTTTTTACTGTGACCGAATAGCTCAGACAGCTCCTTTCTTAAATGAACATCAACTTTTACCTTTCAACAGTTTGTCCTTGTTTATCCTTTGAATCCTTTAAGCACTAGCAATAAACACTGATGTCAGTGATGTCAGCATCCTTGTAATCAATCTCATCATCTCCTCCTTCCACCACCTTCTCTCTGTCATGTTACCAATCAGTGAACTCCTTGAAACACTCAGGTCCCTCAAGTGCCTCAGCAGGCTGATTGTATCCTTCTTGCCAGACCTCTGGCAGAGCATTTGATATCATGTAAAAAGAGGATTTGCACAAATAACTCTATAATCTCCAACAGCCCGTAATGGGTGACGTAACTGTTGCTGTTAGTGAATAACAAGGCAATATGGAGGTGAGTCATTCCTCAGTGAGGATAGGGTCTTAGCCAAAGACTTTAAGCAGATAAACCTGTTTGAGCTAATGAATTGGCAGATTTTGAGATGTCATCCGAGATTTCTCGCACTCATGCAAATGGCAGCAGGACATGCTGAGGAAGGGCACTCGAACGCATCAGCATAAAACCGTTAGTCAATAAAGGAATTAGAGAATATGCCATTTTTACAGCTCATATAATGTTAAATCTTGTTACAGTCCTCTAGCAACTTTATTACAAACATAAGAGGCATACAATAAAGACAGCTAACAGTCTTTGATGTAATAAAGAGCTCCAGCTTGCACGACTATCCGGTTGCTGTTACTAATATCAAAGCAACACTATCAGCACAGGAACATTTGTTTTTCACAACTGCGCCCTTATTAAGGGTGAAATTAACTGTGTTTAAAGTAAGTGAGAGCTGCAAGCTGAACTCCTCATAGTGCTAGAGCTGTGGACAGAGATAGGAATCAGTAAGAAAGAAACGAATGCTACGTCTGTCCAGGCCTCAGATGTTCAATGTGAGAGCCGCTCGTCTTATCAGGCCCCTGAAATGGCCCTCTAATTGGGGACATGTTTCGACCAAATGTGTATAAATTGGCTGTAATTGCTTTTGTATGCATGGAAATGCTAATTTTCCTCTATAATGGCTATCAAGAGAAACATGCAAACTAGTTTACTGGGTTCCTATATCACGAACGAGAGAACAACAAATAAACGCAGAACATGTGCACAAGTCCCAATCTAAAGCGAATGAAAATTTGAAATGGAACTACTATATCTCATCCTTGAGTGCTACTAAAGGCAAAAAGGCAAAACATACACAACTGTGGCCTCCCCATCCCATGTTATCTCTCCGGTGAGGGAAATGTGGACATTAAATGTGGCATCGGAGCACTTTTGCAAGGCAGTGCACCCACTTGAGATGCTGACTGCTTGTGATAACTCTTGGGTTCAATGTCCCATAGGCAGAGCTTTGAAATAATCCATTCTCCATACAGATTTCTCCCACTGAAGCTGCTTTATCCCATTATCACAGGCATTATACAAATGTATACTGCTGTAATCCACACACTTAGAGCCAGATGCTTTTGGAAAAAGCTGTGTTGTTGATAACAAACAGCTCCTTCTACAGTATAACACAAACAAAGTCGCTCTGAAACGAGTCAATACATGCAGTGGAGATGCTCTACATTCACAAAAAAAAATGTTTGCAATATGTGTTTGTTTTTGTGTGGATGTGCAAGGAGCAAATGCACGTTCGCAGCAAACTAATTTCTGAGGGAGATGTTGCATGTAGCAAACTTGGTCTCGGCCGTATGGGGGTGTTTAACATATCCAAGGTCTCCAGCAGAGACACACAGAGACACAAGCGGGTCATGGGGGATGCTGATAGCTCTGTGAACTCAGCAGGTGGTTGAGCGCAAGATGTGATAACTAGATGTTCTCGATGACAACGGTGGTGGAGCTGCTCTGTCCCTAATGTGCTGTATTTGCTTAATAACACAGCAGGCTGCAGAGGTCTGGGTGTGATGAGGAAGATCCCCACCACCACCACCAGTAAGAAA
This sequence comes from Perissodus microlepis, assembly GCF_051167445.1. Classification (NCBI taxonomy): domain Eukaryota; kingdom Metazoa; phylum Chordata; class Actinopteri; order Cichliformes; family Cichlidae; genus Perissodus; species Perissodus microlepis. Next base: position 23,961,690 of record NC_140479.1, on the reverse strand, counting down.
CACAGAAGAACGCATGCAGACATCCCTGACATGCCCTTCAGGCCCTGTGACCCATGAAGAGCATATAAAAAAGACAGAAAGAAATACAGAAAAAATGTCAGACAGAAAGAAAGAAAACATCATTGAGAAGAACAAAACATTATAATAGGCATATTATATGTTCTTTTTTGCTCTATATTTGAAAATAAGCAGGTATCAGACAGTCTTTTTGTTCAGGCAGCATCTTGCAGATATTATTGTTAAGGTGAAGCTTGCCAACTGATGGTTGAGATTTATGCTTCATTGACTTGCGCAGTGCTCGGGGAGACATCATCCACTGGCAGATGTGCCCGCTCACCATTCTCTGCCACCACTATAATTGACATCTGCATGTAACAGAATGGCAGCAGCACCAGTCTGTGCCATGTTTCTGGGAAATAAGGCGGAGAATAAGCAGAGCACATCCTGAGAGGTTTGCATCAAATGTCTGTCTAATGCCTGTGAGTGCTCCGGCATTAATGGAACATATTATGCTTCAAATTGTGGAATCATATACAGCAGCTGTTGATCCAATTTGGATGTGGTGCTACAGCTAAAACAAGTCCCTCCAGGGAAGAATGTCTACTTTGGGTCTATATGGCAAGATTTGGATCTCTTCAGCTGCCATTCAGGGTGCATTTCATGACTCTATGAAAAAAAATCCTCCATTATTTTAAAGAGGATAAAGACAAGCCTCTGCGGACAGAAATCCAGAACTACCTACAATGGAATGATCAATACAACAAAGCAATCTACAAAGACTTACAAGCCAACACAGCCCAGTGATTAAATCCATGCAAGTGTAGAATGTTATTGGTTAAAGTCACAAAGTTGGCCGATGTCTTAATACAGGGAGTGCAGAATTATTAGGCAAATGAGTATTTTGTCCACATCATCCTCTTCATGCATATTGTCTTACTCCAAGCTGTATAGGCTCGAAAGCCTACTACCAATTAAGCATATTAGGTGATGTGCATCTCTGTAATGAGAAGGGGTGTGGTCTAATGACATCAACACCCTATATCAGGTGTGCATAATTATTAGGCAACTTCCTTTCCTTTGGCAAAATGGGTCAAAAGAAGGACTTGACAGACACAGAAAAGTCAAAAATAGTGAGATATCTTGCAGAGGGATGCAGCAGTCTCAAAATTGCAAAGCTTCTGAAGCGTGATCATCGAACAATCAAGCGTTTCATTCAAAATAGTCAACAGGGTCGCAAGAAGCGTGTGGAAAAACCAAGGCGCAAAATAACTTCCCATGAACTGAGAAAAGTCAAGCGTGCAGCTGCCAAGATGCCACTTGCCACCAGTTTGGCCATATTTCAGAGCTGCAACATCACTGGAGTGCCCAAAAGCACAAGGTGTGCAATACTCAGAGACATGGCCAAGGTAAGAAAGGCTGAAAGACGACCACCACTGAACAAGACACACAAGCTGAAACGTCAAGACTGGGCCAAGAAATATCTCAAGACTGATTTTTCTACTGATGAAATGAGAGTGAGTCTTGATGGGCCAGATGGATGGGCCCGTGGCTGGATTGGTAAAGGGCAGAGAGCTCCAGTCCGACTCAGACGCCAGCAAGGTGGAGGTGGAGTACTGGTTTGGGCTGGTATCATCAAAGATGAGCTTGTGGGGCCTTTTCGGGTTGAGGATGGAGTCAAGCTCAACTCCCAGTCCTACTGCCAGTTTCTGGAAGACACCTTCTTCAAGCAGTGGTACAGGAAGAAGTCTGCATCCTTCAAGAAAAACGTGATTTTCATGCAGGACAATGCTCCATCACATGCGTCCAAGTACTCCACAGCGTGGCTGGCAAGAAAGGGTATAAAAGAAGAAAAACTAATGACATGGCCTCCTTGTTCACCTGATCTGAACCCCATTGAGAACCTGTGGTCCATCATCAAATGTGAGATTTACAAGGAGGGAAAACAGTACACCTCTCTGAACAGTGTCTGGGAGGCTGTGGTTGCTGCTGCACGCAATGTTGATGGTGAACAGATCAAAACACTGACAGAATCCATGGATGGCAGGCTTTTGAGTGTCCTTGCAAAGAAAGGTGGCTATATTGGTCGCTGATTGTTTTTGTTTTGTTTTTGAATGTCAGAAATGTATATTTGTGAATGTGGAGATGTTATATTGGTTTCACTGGTAAAAATAAATAATTGAAATGGGTATATATTTGTTTTTTGTTAAGTTGCCTAATAATTATGCACAGTAATAGTCACCTGCACACACAGATATCCCCCTAAAATAGCTAAAACTAAAAACAAACTAAAAACTACTTCCAAAAACATTCAGCTTTGATATTAATGAGTTTTTTGGGTTCATTGAGAACATGGTTGTTGTTCAATAATAAAATTATTCCTCAAAAATACAACTTGCCTAATAATTCTGCACTCCCTGTATTTATTGCTGGGTTTTTTCCCCTTTTTACAGTAAAGTGTATTTTACAGAGGATCAGATGTTCTTGTTTTTAAAAATATACACAGCAGAATTTCCACAAAGATATAATTTGTTTTTGTGCAGCTCCTAGTAATATAGTAATATATACTTTAAAATCTGTTGCTGAAGATATAATGCTTCTTTTTTTTTTTCAAATCTTGAGTTATTGCATACACACCGGACAAAATTAACTTCTACCTTCAACTGGGATTAAGTACAGCAACCATAACTAATCAGATTTCAACAACGGAGAGAAATCTTCGAGATTTACTGTGGGCTCCCCTCCATTTGGGGTTAATGAGTGTCTTCCACAGCCTCCTCATAGCTATTTCATACCTTGGGGATTTGAATAATTCCCATTGATAGTTTCAAAATCTCAAATGAGACAGGATTAATCAAAAGCGGAGAAAGTAAAGCTGATGAGGCTGAAGCGGTGCGTGAGGATGAGGAAGTCAAAATCATGAGGAAGGTGACTGGTTACACACAGTGGGCAACACATTCATAATGTTTTAATGGCTGCTGGGGGTCTGTGACTAAAACTGTATAAGTAGCTTCACACAAAAGCCTAATGATATTTAGAGCTCAAAGTATGCTTCCCCATTTTAATCAAAAGACGTTTCAGCATGCTGTCGCTGTCATTTTTAATAAAAAGTGAAGACAGCCCATAGAATCGCACCTTATTTTTCTCATGCACTAGTAAGTTTAGTATATGGGCTATTCATTATCATACTCCGTAATTGGCAATTGGCTATTCTACTCATAGTTTCATCTTTTTATTTCTTTTTTTTAAGGCAGAGGAAAAAAGGGAGCGCTTTGTCAGACCAGCGAGACAAGCGGTTGCTTAGGTTCCGGTCTGAGCTACAGCTTGAAGAAAAAAATATGTTTTCTTTTTAAATAGAAAGAAAAGCTCAGGCAAATCAAACTGTTAGACTCGCTTTATAAATACATAAAAAAATGCACCGATATGACAAAAAGGTGCATTTGCAAGTATTTCACTTTAATCGCGCTAAGGTCCGGGCTGTTCAGAACAAACGCTGTCTGTATTCTCACTTCTATTCATTTGTCATAGACATGTCAATTTCTTTATTCTGCTGAAAAGCATGTAGAGCTCAAGCATTTGCAGGGTGGTAGCCCTATGTGATATGGGCAATGGTATTTAAGTGCCCTTGGATAAATCATTTACATCAATTCAGTTACTGATGAGGCATGAATACATATGGTGAATTTTGTTCAGACATGATTTATTTTAATTGTCACACTGGGACCCACTATTACACTGCTGCACAATGGGTCACTGCATTAGAAAATTAAAGCAGAAGCTCTAATTTGAAATCTATTTGTAAATTCTGGCCTGTGGAATAAAGATATGCTGAGTGCTTATAAATGCCATTCCCAACTGGAATGAACTTATTCCAAACTGGAAAAGAGTCACCTGGGTGCGTGACTCCATCCCAGGTGCACTCTGCTGCCACTGTGCTCAGTCTGAGGGAACTCAAATTAAGCTGTAGCGATGGCACACGTCTTACATGAATGAGCATACATTTGTGGTGTCTAGGGTGCAGTGTGGGTTGTGAGGTCAGCACGTGTGTGGCCTGCCAGAGGCTACTTATGTTCGGGGTTTCATGAGCTCTATTTCCATGGATCATTTAATAGTTTCACTCATCCACTTTGGGTGATATATACGTGCAAGCTGTGGCTAGCAGTTGCTGTTGGCAGTGATCCTTATAGAACCTGGGACTTAAGCAATTAAAGTTCCCAAACTACTGTGTAATCATATTACTTTGTGATGTTACACTTCTGTTGCAGTTAATATTAAGAAATAGCTACCATCTAATCTGCTTATTGTTTGTTGTTGGCTCGCAACTACAACATAAAAAGTGGGGGAAAAAAATGATGACAGACTTTCCGAGTTTAGTTTGAGACTGCTCCCAAAAGATGCACTCCTGGGTTTCATAGCTACTGGCAGACAGGGCAAGACCCCACAACCTTGTCTGACAGGTTGAGTGCATGGAATAGCTTATAAAATTGCTCTTTCACATGGCCTTTACTCCATTGTTGTCAGCAGTGTCTTCCCTACTTTGATGCTTTAAACAGTTTGGGATTGTAGTTCCAGACGAAAGATGTGCTAACTGTACTCAATTTAAAACAGAAACAGAGGTCGCGATGGTGTTCTGAAAAGTACAAGCATATGCATACACAAACATCCACTTATTAAAGGAGCATGAAATATGGATACGGGATATGGTTTGTAACTAAAAGACTAAATTAAGGTTTAATATTCAAGACACTTTACTGTCATTATGCAAGCATAACGAAATTATAGAAACTCTCTCACACATGCTGCGTAACATTTAAAGGTGTAGTAAAAAAAGAAAAAAAGAATATTTTATTTATAAATAAATATAGATTAGTGTGTAATCAGGGGCGATTTTAGCCCATTTTTGGGGGAGAATCAAAATGAATCAAAGCACCCCCAAAGTTTTCTTACTTTTTTGACAATATTTGCTGTTTGTGTGAAACACTACTAAAAATATAAAATGCATGCAGTACTTGGTTGAGACGTAACATTTTAACAACAAAAGTATAGATAACGCCACCCCCCCATAATGGTTTGTTCCAGCTCGCCTCTCCCCTACTCTGGCTCTAGCGCTGTTGCTGCTAGAGCGATGGTGGCTCAGCTGAGCGGTATGAGTGTGAGGTGTGAGTGCCTGGCTTAAAACAGGACATACTAGCTACATTTAACCTCCAGTTACTCTTTATATAGTTAGGTAGGAGTCAGACCATGAAAACATTACACCCAGGTAACCTGCAGTGTTAAAAACGTGTTTTCCGACAATGTTTGCTACCCTACAATCCGTCCTGCTCTGTAGTAAAATCGGCAACATTTGACCGTCCTGTTGCTCCCATTGAAATGTATACAGCCTATTTAAAATCTAAAACTTAAAATTGTCCGTAGCCTACTGTTTTTACCACTGTCCTGTTTTAAATGGATACTAACTAGCTAACTGACTGGATGCCCGTTAACCTTATAACTCCTGTTGTGTGTGTGTGTTTGTGTACAGAGAGACAGCCAGGTTCATAATGGATATAAGGAAGTTTTTTTCAAAAAAAGGAGCCACATTCAGGCAAAAGTGTAAAATCAAATGATCCGTCAATCAAGAATAATGTTGGATCAGTGTTTCAATATTTATCTTTTATTAGATGTTCATGTGGTTTGGTTATTTGCCTTTTGGTTGAAAGTACACTGAGAGAGGACTTTTTGTTAGTGATCTTAATAGTATTTTTTTCATATTAATGTAATTTTTCATCTAATTGAATACAATCTATTTGTGTATGATTGTCAGTCCAAAGAAGGAGAGAGGAAAGAGGGGAACGTGAGGAGAAAGTACAAGGTCAGGAAGAACCAGGTAAGAAAACAGACAGGGAACAGTGACAGGCAAAACAGAAACTGTTAAACTGACAAAGAGAAAAAACCTGATTTTACTCACATAATCTGGAAGTTGTGTTCTCCCTATATTAAAGCTGCTATACAGAATCTGCTAAAAAAAACTGGGTTGAAACATTTTTGACCCTCTTTAACAACATTCCAACATAACATTATAATTGATTGGGGAGATTAAAATTAATGATATATTTTTATGTGGTTCAGCCACAACTCTACTAAAACCTCAGCCAGTAATAGGTAGGCCAACTTTTGGACCATCCAGTTGTCTGTATGACTGCTGCAGTACGTACATCACATTTGCACACTATCAGAAAGTGCCAAACAGCCCTGGTGGAGTGAGGAGCTGTAAAGAGAAGCAGAGTGCTCTGTTTATATTCTAAAAATGTTTTAAGCTTGTTTCAAAGATTCTGTACTGCATGTTTTCCAAAAGCACACATACACTTATCAGTGTTTCTCACACTTTTTACAGTGTGTACCACCTGATAAAAAATGTCAAGCTCTCCTAAGTACCACTATGAAAGCATGAAACTCATAACTCTTACAACACAAAATTAGTATTATTAAATTAGTAAAATTAGTATCTGCAGTAAAGATTTTTTCATGCATGGTATACATTCTACCACAGGCAAAGTTGCCTCCATTTTTATATATTTTTTTAAATATTTTGTAATAATTTATTTGTAATCATTTATTCTGTTTTGGGAGTGTTTTTTTATGCATCTGTATTATATTATACATACACATTAAAAGTGAATCTCTGTCCAAAAAATGCACTCAGTTTACTTTTCACTCACTATGAGCATCATTCATAATTTTCCCCCAGTAATTAAGGAACTATATGTATTTTTTTATTCCAATCCATTCTTCTTTTGCAGCATTTAAATAACCTTTATCAGATTTGATGGTTTTGTTACAGACTTTTCAAAAAAGTGTTTTGCTTTTCTTTCACAAATGTGGGGGTTAAATTGCGTTAAAATGCACAAAACAGTGATGTCATGTTTTGTGACGAGGACCCAAGCACAGAGAGACTTGATGAATTTAATAATCTTATGATTTAATAAAGAAATTTGCAGACTTGCACAGAGATGGTAAAATTATGATGACTGATAACGGAGACGAAGACAACACACGACGAGGACAGGGAGGATGCAGGGACTGACAGAGACAGGGAAGAAGTCTCATTGTGACGAGTAAAGTGTATGTTGGCTGGCTGGGCAGCTCTCTGGGTGCTCAGCACCCCCAAAGCTCTGATCCTAGAATCGCCCCTGTGTGTAATTATGTCTTACAACAATGATGCATTCTCATAAACATATAATTAATTTCTTAAAATGCAATTTTATCCCATCATATTTGAATACATTCTGACTAATTGTTTTTTATATATGTGGCTAGAGACCAGCCACGTGCATGAAAGACCAAAGGTGGAGGAGAAGTGAAGTCGTTCATGTGCTGAGGAGGGACATTTCAAGTCATGACAGCACCTTCAGATTCAAGATATGAAGCATCACTCCCATATTTCACTGTCAGAAAAGGAATCCCCATCACCAGAGAGACGAAATTGCGCGGAACAGAGACAACCCCACCAGCAGTCTTAACAAAATGTCATCTTCTTCCTCCTCACCTCAAGCCTCATCTCCTGTACTGAAATCAGAGCACTAACACACAAAAACATGCATAAATAGAATAATTTGTTGCTGATTACAATTACTTATTGTTGGCAGAGCAGGCATGAATACCTTTCCATCTCTGGACACCTGACAAGCTGGCCAACGGAAGCGGCATCAAGACCACAAAGCTCCTTACCAAGTTCCACTCCAGATCTAGCACCCTGAGGTTGAACATTGAGTGGAAGGATGGAGGCCGAGTTCTACTGAGTGTCAGAAACACTACTGAGGATGAACAACAAAGATCCATAAGTACATCAGAAAGATGATCATATGCTTAGTGAATACCTCAGGCAGCAGAAACCCAAGAAAGATAAGGAGCAAGAAATGAAACCAGCATGGAAAGACAGGCCCCTGCACAGCATGCGCCGCCAGCAGATAGAAAAGGTGGCTGATATCAAGTAAGTGGGAGTGAAAGACAGCACAGAGGCACTAATCACAGCAGCATAGGAACAAGCCCTAAGCTTAAGAGGCATACTACACTAGATGAGATTCCAGGTGCTGACTGTGCAGAGGTGCCCCAGAGACAATCCAGCACATAACAGCAGGGTGCAAGATGCTAACAGGCAGGGAACACTTGGTTGGAACACCAAAGCCAAGTGGCTGGTATATCTGTGCCCAGTGTGGCCTGGAAGGCCCGAGGTCAAAATGGGAGACGATTCCCGGGGTGGTGGAGAATGACCGAGCTAAGATCCTGTGGGGCTTCCAGATACAGATGAACAAACCGGTGATAGCTAAGCAACTGGACATGGTAGTGGTGAAGAAGCAGAAAATAAGGCCATAGTGATAGATGCAGCCATGCTAAGTGATAGCGACATCAGGAAGAAGCTTTAGCAATACCAAGAGAAGGGACTAAAGAAAGTGTGGAAGGTGAAGGCAACATTGTTCCTTGTGGTAACTGGAGCACTCAGAGCAGTGACCCCCAAGCTAGATTGGGCATAAGAATATAGCATACTAAAAATGAGTAGACATTATAGACGGATGTCACATGATGAGCATTTCATGAATCCAATAATTTGTAGACATAAATGTCTTGTTACAATCGCTATTGCTGAAGTTGTCAGTGCTGTTGGATTCAGATTGGATTCTGGCATAAACATTGCTGGTGGTGTTTAAGAAACTTCCATTTCCAATAAGAATGGGAAATTATTCCTACAGTTTGCTTTCAGAAGCTCTGCACAGGCAATAAGGATTCTGGAGTTCATGTCCCCTGTAATGTCTCTTCCATTATTATTTATCAGTGTATCCATTTTCATCCGCTTATCCAATTCGGGGTCATGGTGTGGCTGGAGCCTATCCCAGCTGATAGGACAAGAGGCAGAATACACCCTGGACATGTTGCCAATCTGTCACACGGCTAACACAGAGAGACAGACAACCATTAATTCTTGTATTCACACCTACAGCCGATTTAGAATCACCAGTTAACCTAACATGCATCTCTTTGGGCCTTCTTGCTGTGACACAGTTGTGCTAAACAATTATTATTTAATTTTGTTTTGTTTTTCTCAGTCACTGTTTAATGACCAATAAAATAACTGCTTCATTTGATCAGTCTACTGTCTAGTCAATTTTAAACAACAAGCATAGCTATTTTAAGCAACTAGTTTTGATCTACGGCTATAACTGAGCAAATTCTCACCAATCCAGTGCCATATTCTGTGTTTGCATCCACTATCATACTGCCATTGGGATCAAATCAGGTGAAGAAGTGCCCGACATAGATAGGATTTCTTGGAATGCTTGCGTGCTGTTTAGTGTATCAGTAACACAGTACCATATATAAATAAATAAATGAACAATTCTGAATTAATAACAGCAGGTCTTCCTGTCAAATCATTTTCAGTCTAATCAAATTTTCCATCATATTCTGAAAGCAAAATAAAGCAAGATGAGGCTTGTAGATTGAGTAGCTAAATGCTATAAAGGATACACATATAACAAACCCTCTGACACACCTAAAGCTCCAACAGAGCTACCTTTTTTAACATTCATAAAAACAATAACGAGACTTATTCAAAAGCATGTTTTATGTGCATAGTGAAAGGCTGATCAATTCCACACCACCTGCAAAGAGACTTTCCTTTATTCTGTGAGGACTTTGAATATCATTTTTATAATAGACCTATGCATCCTTTCTCTTCTAAAGCAAAAATCACTTGCTTCCAAATGTTTTTCTTTCCCCTTTTTTTGCGATAATGATCATGCATAAGCGGAGTGAGCAGTGAGTCTGAGATAATGAGATCCCATTTCCCTTTCATTCTACCCTTGCCTTCCAATAGTAAAGTCAAGTTTAAGTAGAGAGAGAGGATGATAGATTAGTTGAGAGGGTTTTCTGACAAGAGAGGGAGATAGAGCGAAAAAAGAAACCAAGGAACAGCAGCTGTTCCATCAAACTTGGATAAAAGTGCTGCGTAATGCGCCCTGCTTTTGAAATGATGTACTATATCTACATCCCCTATTGATATCAACAACAAAGGAGGAAGTCCAAATGAGATCATGACAATTGAAAAAATTCCCTGGAATGTCATTCAAATCTAAAAATAAAAGACAAGGCAAATCAATTATCCGGTTTGTGGCCTATAAAACAAACTGTACGAGAGCACGTGGAGCTCGAGAAACACAGCAATAAAGTGAGCGTGTCAGGGCTTCTGAGGAATAGTAGGGATGATGAGCATGAGTATTTGCGTAATCTTTCAAATGTCATTTCATCATATGTGCTTTGTCCCCTCAGAAAGTCAAAACTCACCAAATAAAATGTCAGGATTTACATATACAAACATGCCTACTGTGATGCTTAGGTTTCTCAATGTCAAACACTATCTTCTAATGAAACCTCTGCATTATCTGATTACATGAGTGCATGAAGGAGACTTATCTGACGAAAAATGGATTTTTCCTCATATTTCATGATTCTTATTTTGTTAAAAACAACAACAACAAGTCTTTTAATAAGGCCTTTAACATTTGTTGTCATTAAACCAGTTACACATACGCATTGTGGGACATATTCTGTGCTTGCACTGCTGCCATGAATCTTTCTACAACTAGGCTTGAGGTCCTACTGGATACATGTGAGGATGCAATTGTCCAACACAGTCAGACTGTGCGATATCTGGCCTTTAACCTTCTGGCTGTGAGTTTGTGTGAGTTGGAATTGCGCTTAAACACCGCAGCTAATACAGTAGTCACTACTTGCGTTTGCATGTTTGCTGCCTCCTGCATCTTCTATCCAAGCGGTTCCTTTACACTAAAACGTAGATCTTTCCAGTAGCGCAAACGTATCTGAAACCAGTTATTTCCACCTGCACGATGCATGTGAGAAAGTATAACTGAGAAAAAAATTTTTCACATGCACTATTTTGTGTGTCAAAATGGGTCTGACTACATGCATTTCCATTAATAGTCTAAACTAAGACTGTTTTTTGCGTTATACTGGTACAGTCGCCTGTGTCCTCCTAGGTGCGGAACTTAGCTTCCATCTGTCTCTTCCTCTTTTGTGCTCTCTTTCTCTCCCCCATCTGTGTGCAGGGTTTAAGTGAGAGTAACTAACCAGTGTCTTCCAGGAGCGGGTGTGGTCCAGGGAGGAACCAGACATGAGCATGTGCTTTCCGTCTCCGACTACTGGCAGTATTTAAACCCAGCACTCATCTTCACTTGCTGCCAGATTGTTAACCTACTACATGTGATTGCTCAGGCTGACTGCCAGTTAGCTTTATGTTCTACTTACCTGCAAGTCTTGTAATGATAGATTTGTATTTACCTGCTCATCTCCTCCTCCTAGAGAATCCTGTCTTGTGTGTCTGTTAGAATACCCTCCCGTGTTCCTACCTGACACACTTTCCCACACACTTTCTATAAACAAACTGGCTTCGGAGACTTGGTGATTAACAGCTGAAGCTACATCAAGGCAGGAGGATAAAAAACCTGTGTTTGGAAGGAAAGTCTAATGTAATGTAACAACATTAACAGGTTTGGACATTCTGTCTTAGATGAAACTTCAGAGGACTTAGTTAATCGAATAATAACATTACTTACCTGAGTTCAGTAGAGAAAACTTGAGAGGACTTTTTGTAACAAGTACTGACCTGTGTTGAACACAGAAAGTCTTTGATTTACTTCTGTTGTTGTAAAATTAGAGTTTGTTCATCAAACCTTGTGAAACGTCTCAGCATTTCTTGCGTTTGAGTCCTCTCAGTGAACTGTGACAAATAGCCTCGTGCAAATGTGAAAGGAGTAATAATCTTCTCGTGCTACATGGCAGGAATCAAAATATTAACAAGTAAACATCTGTTCATAGCAAAGCGGTATAACACAAAATGAATACTATACAGAAATACTGCACAGATTAAAAAAAACATTGCTTGTGCGCATCATTGACATAACTGATGATCAATATCCATATGCCAGATTTTTGTTTAAACACTGAGAATTGGGGTGAAAAGGCATCTGTGTGGTTCTTTTGAAATCATCACTAAAACTTCACACATTTTCCTCTTCCTCCCTTTTTTGTTCGAATACAAAAAAAAGACTCAAAACTAGATATCTCAAAATAAGGTTTGAATCATGTGAATAAATGTGTTGTGGATTTCTGTACTGCAGCGGGTCTCAATGCTTTTCCACATTTCAGATCTTGTGACTGGTTCTCAGATGTGCTATCCAAGTCATGGATGAGCCAATATGGAAGTCAAATCGCCTGCCTGATAATCAGTAATCCACTATGGCCTGACCGCTGACCCTTGCTGACCTCCTTGGAATTAATTTTGCGCTTGAACCAAAAGCAGGTGCAAATTAATCAAACATATCAACAGAAAACAGAAGAGGAGATAGAGAATGACAGAGAGATAGGAGCAAAAAAGGAAAAAACAGGCCAGCATTTGGGTTGTAGTGAAAGAAAGTATTTAGCCAAGGGAAAGATAGATGGTTACAATGACTTACTTTGATAGAACATCTGTAGGATAGCAGGAGAAAATGACGAGTGCCTTGTGAAAAGCTGTAATTTAATAGCCTAATTTCCTGCCCAGCTCGGCAGAAATATCTATCTGACACTGACAGCTGATGAAAATGCACCAGGATTTGATTTTCTCCCAAGTGGAGAACAAGTTCAGGCCTATCTCTCTCGGTCTGTAAAGTCCCGCAGGCGATAGTCTGCATGTGTGCGTCAGTGAGAAGAAAGAGACAAATTCTAGCTGTGGTTGCTTCCTCCGCGGGGCTAATAACAAATTTAGTGATAATCGTCATGTTTTAATTGATGTTTCCGCTCTACTGACTGAAACCACCGGTGGATTACATCAGGGCATAAAAGATACGGGTACTTTTGTATCTGCGTGGCTCACCATTTCCTTTTTTGCATTGGTTTGCTTCCAATCTGTCCAGTGCTCAAGGCTTTAATGCACGGCACAGGCGGTCCACCTCTGGGACAGCACAACCTGCTCATAGTCACCGCATAAAGTAGGTGGTATATGCTGTCCCATCTCCCCACCGCCACTGCTGGAGTGGGTAAAAAGTAGCAATATACAAACAGCAAGCTGCTCGATTGCCCAGCAGCCCCCCTAGTGTAGTGTGCTACAGAGAGGACTAATGTATTTATAACCCCTCTCATATGTGCTCTGGGAACAAATTAGAGACAAATGAGGCAGGATTCCTTTGCTCGCCCTGGAATGACATGAAATTAGGGCAGCAATGTTTTCAACTGCAACATATCAAAGCAGCAAACTAATGCAACTTTAAATATGCCTGCAGAAGTGTCTATACAATATTCTGTGCCATATTTTACACTCAAAGTATAGCGCAATTACAGTGTGAATCACAAACCTTGCTGAAGTGCCTATTTAGTGATCTAGTGAAAAAGGTACTCCTTTGATGATAGGCTCACGAACACAAGGACACAGCTGCAGAAAGCAACAGTATCATGGTTAAATAACCTGTATTTATATAGCCAAACTATATCAGAAAATTAGAGTTACAGTACAAAAACAGGTTGTTCAAGTGTCTTAAAGTGGTTTTTAGGACAAAAGAAGACACAAGCTGATGAAAAACTAAACACCAAGATGAATGTATGGTAAATGGTAAATGGTAAATGGCCTGTATTTATATAGCGCTTTTTCTAGTCCCTAAGGACCCCAAAGTGCTTTACATATCCAGTCATCCACCCGTTCACACACACATTCACACACTGGTGATGGCAAGCTACATTGTAGCCACAGCCACCCTGGGGCGCACTGACAGAGGCGAGGCTGCCGGACACTGGCGCCACCGGGCCCTCTGACCATAGTTATTTAGTTGCACTGGTAATTCATACTGGCACTTGGTTTGTCTGCTCTGTATTTAAAGCTTGGGCATCTGATACCTCTCTTACAACAGTATTTAGGCATCAGTTCTCATCACCGTTGCAACATCTGGAAAGGGATTTAATGTGCAACAGAAAAAAAAAATCCATCCAAATTGGATTGATGTTTAACAGCATCCAATACAGATACTCGGTAGCATCCTCAGTGAGGACCAGACCTCCATCCAATTAAAGTACTGGACTGGTTCATTCCGATGTTTTCAAGATTTCTCTGAGGGGATTTGTTTCCAGGCAACATTATAAAGTGAGCTTCTATCTGAATTCAAATCGTCTTTTTCAAAACTTAATCGGGTAGTTTTGATTCATAAATCTAACCAAAGCAGAGAATAAAAAGTAAACCGGTTCAGTTTGGTGGCATTATTATCACAATTTCTATTTAAATTCATACTTTTGGAAATAATTTTAATTTCTGTACATTTCTTACGCTATATTTCTCTAATGTCTGTCTTTGTTGTTGTTTTATATTTATAGTTTACTGTGGTTGAATGTTGTAAATCTTGTCTGCAACAACAGAAAATGGTTGGAAACGAGCAAAAGCTATACACTCTATGTACTGCACATCATTCGTGATCTGAACTGCGTTGTCCCTTTTAAATAAAAAAACAGAAACTCAAGAGTTGAAATAATATCAAAATAAGTAGGATGGGGAATGTAGTTGACTGTATGATGAGGGAAATATGCCATCACCACCTCTGCCTTTGTTACTCTGTCCTTTTTTTAAAACGGAAGCAAAAATCATGATTTGTCTTTTCCAGCTAGCAAACACAGCAAACAGTGTTAGCTTATGGCTAATACTGAATGTGTAATCTGTAATTAATAATTTAAATTGTAGTTTTTGGTGTTTTAGGGGACGTTCAACTCAGCTTTTGACTCATTCCAGTGTTTCTTCATCCTACCACTCTATTGCCATCTGTTTTATAGAAAGCCACTGAAGCATAAATCATTTCCAAAGACATTGCAACACATTTCTGTTGTTGAGTTAGTTGTAGTCATTTTTAAAAGTACTACTATTATTCTCCACTAATAGTGCTATTACAGAATGTAGTTATTTAGATCACAATCCTAGTACACCAGACACCAAATATCATATAAAATGTGGCAAAAACTGTTAAAACTGGACATACTATAGGCTAGAACGACACAATGGTGATAAATCTTTAGTCACGGATGCTATTATATGAAGGGAAAAAAACACAGACCTCTTCAGAGTGACAGAGAATGTCACATTTTCCATAGTTCACTTCGAGATACACAATGTCTGCTCAGCAACAAACAACAAACTATATATGTAAATCAGATCAATAGGATATCCATACAAACGGCCTGCAGCTGTGTGTTGCCATCAAGCAGCTCACCTAATGTAATAAGGAACATCAATAGTTGATTTTCAAACCTAGTGGTGCAGAGAAAGAAAACGAGGATGATGAGATTAGCACAGCTTGGCTCCAAAGTTGAGCTCCATTTTATAAACAGTCACAATTAACACAGATTGTCATTATACAGCGGACAATGGGATGAGTTGGGGAGAACAGATTAATAACTTCACAGTGTGAGTCAAAATGCACTGCACTGCAAAGACACACTCATGCTTGTATCTCAGAGTCACACTGTCATTTGGACATTTGGATATGATAATTCCTTGTGATAAACTGAAAGGCTCGTGTGCTTATTCAGACGCTGATGCGCTGAGGTTTACACGTCCGTGGCATGTTGTTTTTCAGAAGCAGCATTATGCGGTTTGACAATTACAGGCAATATATGATAACACATTAGCAGGTGTGTTCTCTGGCAAAAATACCTCCATTAATGGTACATCCTGAGATATTTTCCCAGAGGTGGATTAGGCACGTTCTTAACTAATTATGGATTCGCTATGAAAATTCAGATGCTTATGTTATCACGTGTACGTTAGCTGACACACAATTAACTGACTATTATTTAGCTTATTTCTAGTTGTAGCAAAGATATTTTTGATATGATTTTTCTATATTTGTAGGTATGCTTTTACTGCATTGGTAGTGTATTTCAGATCACCGATATGCTGAAAAATGAGCCTCTTGCTAATCAGAGGGTACTTTTCTGCATTCATAAATTCCATCAGTTTTGTCAGTATCCTCAAACCCAACCGTGACAGAGCCTCCACTGTGTTTTACAGATGGCTGTAGACACATACTGTTGTAACTCTCACCTCACCTCCTCCTTGCATACAAGATTTGACCTGAACCAAAACATTAAAGTGTGAATTCAGTCCAATCCACTCTAGTTCTTGTAAAATAAATGAATTAAATTTTATCTGGCCATACCTCTTTTCTCCTTTACCCTTTCTTACAAATGACTTCTTGACAGCCAAAATTAAGCTGAGATCATTTCCAATGATCTTTCCTCAATCACTTGTCCAGTATCTTTAGTTTTTGAAGGACACACTGCACGCCATGCAAACCTTTTAACAGTTATAATAAAGAACCTGTTTGTTTAGGATTCTTTTTTCACAGATATCGGGTGAAAGTGTCCCTTCAGCATCCCTAGTACTCTTCTATATGTATGCTTTTGCATCAAGGTAGCAGGAATTATTGGCATAACTTTGTGTTGAACATTGGGGGGGTCAAGAGCTCTGTCTAAATAAATATATAAAGCTGGGTAAATTCCCGGATGATTAAAAATACAACTATTTTGCTGGAAATACCTGAAATGAGTAAATAAAATCAACAGCCTATTTATGCAAGATAATTCATCATTTTATTGGGGGGTTATATTGGTTGGGTCTGATTATTGGGGGAGTCATAACCACCCTAACCCTCATGGAAATTGCGCCCCTGACAGGAATACCTGAGACACCAGCATCATCTTTAGAAAAGCAAAATTTAACATTCTGAGAGGAAAACAAGCTAAAAATACTGGATTGGTGTAAATTTGTAGCATTAAGAAGATCTTAATAAGCTGTGATCTTTTTGCTATGATTATTTCTTCTTCATTAAGTTTAAGACATGAAATGTAACCCCGATATGTCGTGTCAAAATAAGTAAAGCTTCACATAACATGGAATTTTTCTACTGCTCGTTTTGTAATCTTGCTTTACTTTCACTTCATACATCAGCTCTTCCACAAGGTCAGACAAAGTGAGGCCATTAGAGTGTACTGTGTACTTATAAACATCCCTTTTTGCACAGCCAGGGGCTGTGTACTGAGTGTTTTACTAGAGAAATGTGTCTGAGGAAAAATGAAGTCTTATGCCTTCTTTCTCCCTCTCACTTGCATTGGATTAGTCATTGCTTGGTGAATCTGGCATTTGTCACTGACACAGTAAGAGCCTATCGCTTCATCGCTGGGTTAATAAAAGGAGAAAAAAAACCACTACTTTGGTGTCCTCAGGCCAGCAGAATGTCAATTCATCTACAATCAGCAAGTGGAAAACCACCTCCGGTTTGTTTTTGTCTTCCTGTTTTTAATCTTAGTTCATAAACCTTCCACTTCCACTGCAGTTAGCTGCATACATAAAAATAACTTATGATGAAAACATGTGTATTTCATGACAGAAAGAGAAAAGAAGACCAATAGAGCTGGAGAATAAAACTTAATTTAAAAGTAAATATGTGTTTATATAGCTGTGAGTAAGTGGCCTTGCATGTTACAGAAGCTATGTCTGCTCTAATTGTGTTTGGTAATGTGTTTTTCAAGTGCCGTTATTGCTATTCATGGTATTCAAGCAGGAGCAAATGGCTTCTGCTGCCCATGAACACATAATTGAGGAGCCAGAGGAAGAGTATGGCAGCAAAGAAATAAAACAGAGCTTGAAGAAAACAGCCAGAAAAATTACGGATAGAGAGAGAAAAGAGGAAGAATATGCTTGGAAAGTGTTCAACTACACGCCTCCAATTCATAATTAACTTTTTAGAGCCTTCACAAAGCTTCGGGCCTGAGGCTCGTGCCAGCAGAATTATTCCTTTTCACTGGCAGATGTGACTCTGTGGTGTTTCATTATGTTTATTTACATGTTTTCTCAGTGCCAGCCGTGCATGAGGTAGTCTGAGGAAGCACGTGTTGCCAGCGGATCGACAAGCGCACACTTTGTCTGCAGGAAAGATACAACAGTCACAGATAGGAGAGCACTATAACTTAATGATTGGTAAATGGGTTACAGCTTGCCTGGACATTAAAAACATATTACTTCCTTCATTTTTATCTTTGTCTTTCTCCTGCACCTTACTTTAAAATCATTTCCTCAGCATGTGGGAATGTTATTAGGCAGTCCCTTCAAATTTTAGTCGTAACACCTAAGGCAGCCACCAGGTGAGTAGGCATGTGACTATTAAAACGCTAATTGCGCAAATTAGACAATTGTGTGTCTCTCAGCAAGTCAGGAAATCGTTGCCTACTTTTCTGTGTAGTTAGTAAATCATTGTCAGGATGGGTCGGTTAACAGTGTTGATTCATTGCAAGGTTTGAACGCAACGCTAGCTTAATGAAGAGAAAGCGGTTAGTCATGCACCAACAGCTCGGAGACGCTTTAAGTAATGATATGAAAGGTATTCCTTGTTTTTCACAATAAAAAACTGAGAAATTAAATCTTTCAAGTCCACTGATGTCCCCCATGTCCTAAGGGTCTCTGTTCTAATCACTGACCAGCGGAGGCTGAGTGGTTGGCACATCACCCTTGTTAATCCTTTCCTTTTCTGTGCAATAAATTATGCATCAGAAAAAGCTTTTTCCACCTCAGTGAATGTGTCCCTTAATCCCTGGCTCCTAAAACCAGTTTAATCTGAACTAAGTCATTAAAACAGTAAAGGGATATCACAAAGGACTTTCAAGCCAATTGGCTTAACGGTAACGTGATTAGATCATTGATCTCTCGGCAAAGCCTTGGGCTTCCAGGTGCGAAATGACTATTTAATGAAATCAGAGAAATCTCGTTACTAGAAAATTACTGATCAAAGTTAAGACCAGGTGACTGGGGTGGCATTGGTATCCATGTATCTGGGCAAAGGTATTTATTCTCTAGATCCCCTCTTGACATTACCAAGAACGTATGGGGCCAGAATGAGAGATTGCGTTCCTAATCCTTTACCAGTCATTATCCATACCTCTGTGCATCTTTAACAGGGATTGCAGCGTTGGGCTGTGATAGTGATCACCACTGCGCAACGCCCCACCCCCGAAAGCACAGAAAAGAGGAAGCCTAATGTCATTACAACCTGATTAATGAGTATTGCAGCTTGCCACCTCCTTTTAGTTGTGTTATATACTGTATACATGTGTAGAAATTCTTAAAATTCCAGTTATCTCACCTAAACATGCCAGTGGCAAGGACATATACAGCACCGCACCTAAAATGTATCCTTACCGGCACCTAACCTGAATTTAAAAAATAAATAAATCTAAAATCACATAGTGGTTTTTGATTGTCCTATCCTTTTGCTAACAATAAATAATTATATCACAGAAGACCTCTTTTCCAATTAATGAGAAGAGATGAAATATCACTTAATTTCAAATTTAATTATGAGCCATAACATTTCCTTCATTGGACCGCCTGCTATTAGTGTGCAGTTTTCAGCCTCTGATGAATGTACTGTGTATTAAAACTACGAACATTTACAGTTCCCCGGACTGCAGATGAAATTTCCCATGATAGTGGCATTCTGTGGGAGGCGAAAAAAAAAAGAAGAAAAACGCATAAACATACACAACCAAGTCCTGACATACGCAGATTGGGGTATCATCAGGACTACACAAGATAAAAAGGTTAATAAACAGTGGGTAATGAAAATTAATGACACAAATCATACACAGTCCCTGACACACTTTTGCCTGTTTAATTGCAATGGCTGAGAAGCACTCATTTTAATTACCTATATTGCAGCATTGATGTCCTTCAGTGTCAAGCTTCAGTGTCAAGTTCTTTCTGTGCGTATCACTACTGATGAGCATTTAAAGCTATTATCATAAGCATGACAAAGGTATTGACTTCTATCCTCAGATGAGTTTTGCTTATGCAATGAGAAGTGCCATTAATTGAGGTAATGAAGCTTACATACTGCCTCTCACCATCATTTTTTGTCTCAATCATATAGTGATGATGTTGCATTAAGAGGATGGGCTGGAGTCCTCACTGAGGGCATAAGTAATGTATGCTTGCCATTTAGCTCCACTTTCCATTGCAGTCCACCAGCTTTTTGTAAACTTAGTTAATGAAAAGAATTAAAAAAGTTTAACTTTGGTGGCTCATCTTTTTTTCTTGGCCTTGGCTCATGTACCAGTATGTAAAAGCTTTAGCACAGGCTGACACACATGCACCTTATTCAGCAAGGTTACGAAGTGTCAATCAGAGATCAATAAAACAGACAAATGTGTTTTAAAATTCATTAGCATCCACAAAATCGTTGAAACGGGTTAACTTAATGCAAGTCATTTTGTTGCCTTTACACAACGAGTTATATCTAAGCAGCATGTGAAAATGCAAAAATGGCTTCTTCCTGATTTTGCGCTTTTTTGTAAAATTGAAAAAAAGAAAAAAAACAGGAGGTCTGTTACTGGCTTCACTTTAGTGATGAATTTTGAGTAATGCAAATATGATAAATTATCCAACACACAGCATTTCGCTAATTAATTATAATTAATCATGTTCAAGTTTTCAGAGGTGCAGTCAGTGATAATATTGTCTGGTTGATGTATTGCACATATGAAACCCAGCTTGAGGACCAACCAGAAGCTTGCAATGTGTTTGTGTGCGCGCGCTTCATTGAATGTATCCTCCTCATTTGACTCCCCAGATGGAATTTCATTTTAATTGACAGTTACCATCCATTCGTCAAGATGACAAGCCTGGGGAGGGAGGGGTTGTTGAGGTGCACCCTGAATGTACTGCAGTGAGGTATATAGGTGGAAGTGTTTCATTTGTGTGTTTCCGTCTGTCTTTTAATGTGCTTGTATGTCTTTCTCAAGGCTTTTTGACGGGCTCCAGATAGGTCAATCTTGGCATCAAAACGCAGCGTTCGGTGTTTGTTAGAGTGTGTACGTGGGTATGTGCACTTGTTTGTGCGTGCGGGCTGCAGAATCTGCCGATCCATTGATCTCAAGGTTTTGCTGTGAAGTCTGGCCTTTGTCTGCCAGATCTACCTCTCTTGCCGTCTTTCCTTTCGCTGTCATTCCCTGACACATGGCTCTGACAGATCCTGAATGTTGCACCGGTGGGAAAATAACACATATCTCTGACCTCTTGAACTCTTTCTTCTCTGAAAGCCCTAGAGAAAGAATGGTTTAGCTGCCCACGCCGCTCTAAATGTCTACCAAGGGAGATGGCTATTGAGACGAGAGGGGGTAGAGAGACATTTCAAGACAGGTATAGATCTACAGCTGGTGTCAGGTATGGGTATCGTGCAAAACAGCCAAAGATTTATAGCATGTGCGCTTCATGTATTGTGCATGGACTGCAGAGAGCCCAGAAAAATAGACAGTGTTGTCAGCAGTTCTCTGCCTGGCTTTTCCTATGAGCTCTGTTCAGTGTTAAATCACATACTCCATGCAAAGCTGGTCAATTCTTTTCCGGGCTGTTTCTTTCAGTGTTTACTGTATCACGCTTAAGATCCCAAATCAAATTGATGTGCAGAACACCTTTACTATGTGTACAAGCCAAGAGCAAGAGATTGAGTTAAATGGAAATGCTTACTTAACATAAATGCCCTGCGATGATGGGATGTCAAATATCAGGCTCTCGTGAGGCCCGCTCAGTTTTCTGCTCACACAGTATGCGACAAATAGCCGTAAACACTCTACACCAAGCGATCCGAAAGCTGAAAGGGGGTTTGTGGGGAAACTCGGAGGGTGGGGGAGTGGTGAGGGGGGTTATGAGCGGTCACATAATGTTGTCTTTGGATCAGCCCAAAGAAGCAATGTCACTGATCATTCATTGAGTCAGTGTTGTATACATTAGGGAGGAAGGGGAGGGGATTGGTGGAGGCCTCTCCACAGCAACAGAGGACAGCCTATGGAAAATGGCCCAGCTAGCTAGCCAAGACGGTGATGTCATAAGAGTGTAACATGCATTTCCACACACTGTCTCCTTTACCGCATTTGTGTGTGTGTGTTTCAGGTGGGGATGAAATTAACACACAAACACACACCCCACATGCTGAATCCCCTTCGGGCCATCCTCAGCTGTACTACACAGGGATGCTACGTCTTGAATGATTCTCTCATGTATATTGAATGAACTGCACAACAAGATCATGTTCATGGGTGATTTATCTTGCGCAGGTATAATAATGTCAATCTATTGATTAATCAAGCAGTGATTGAGGACCATGCGCTCTACTGATGATTAATATTGATAACCACGTGCCGCCCACTTGACAATGCAGATTTAATCACACCTATCCTCACTTCAAAATATAAACGGTGTGTGTGTTTTACAGTCTTACCATGTGTAACTGGTGACCTGAGGGATTACACCCCCTCACACGCATACACACCAGAGTACTTTGAGAAGCGTATTGTGTCACTGTGGGCAGCCTCTTAAAGAAGTTTGAAAATGTGTGAAGCTTGCTCTTTATTCTCTGCTTTATAATCCTCTTTGGTTGCACAATGGTGCCTCATTCAACAATGGTAAAAGCACTGAAAGAGGACAACTGCAAGCGTGGCCGCAAAAATGTCTGGCCGCTGATTTCATGCCCAGGAAGAAAAAAAGCATGTGTGTACATGTACGTGCCTGCATATTACAAAGAGGAGCGTGGACATGCCAGTCTGCAGGAGGTCATTATGCCATTTGCTTCTTCCTTTGTACTTACCAGAAAAATATATACTTGTCAAACTACTGGTAATGTGTTAATCTAGTGTGAAGCAGGGACTGAATGGCCGCATGCATGATAGGCTTGCGTTTAATAACAATATATCTCTTAAAGCCTCTAGTCCCTGTGTTGTCACAGCTGCCCAACTTGGCATGGGATGGCCAATAAAAAGTAGGCATGAAGGCATGTGAAACTAGATTCTGTGAGGGGGGGCGGGGGAGAGAGAAAGCGGCTGAACATATTCAGTTTTGTCAGGCTTTAAATGTATCCACTTCTTTTTTTTTTAGGATTTTAAGGGCCAAAATGTTCAAGAAAACTAATTTACTCATTTTACTTAATAAGGTTTTAATGTGGAATTTTCAAGTATAAAACTGCTTAAGACTATAAATCTGACACCACTCAAATTTAGGATAAGTCCCTAATTAGTAAATTAGTTATTTCTTTACACCTTGCAGCAGCCGTAACACAGTCCTTTTTCTTCTGGCGCTCGGCCGTAGGCAGAGAGTGGTGGCAGAGCTGATTTGCCGTGATGCATTACGCTGACAGATAGCTGACAAACAGCTGAACTCAATGCCATCGTTACCGCGGCCATCTCCACTCCACACTGCCCGACTATTTGATGTTGTGCGGTGATTTGCTGGCTCTACACGGGATGACAACTATGCTTCATCCCTCACTTTCATTGTCACATAAAGGCGCCGTCTATGGTGGTAGATGCTGCTGTTTACTGGTTAGGCTTTGTCATCATTACAATGTCACAGACAAGATAACCAGAAGAGGGGTGGGTTAGTGGGGAAGACAGTCACAGGGTTGAAACTGTGTAACCATACCTATGTCAGGAGTCACTGAGGTCCACAAGAACCAGCTCATCTATCCATTCATCTTCATATGCCTGTGTCCCAAATGGCACTTGAGGGCCTGGTAACCCAAAGGGGAAATATCCAAGCATCTGTTACATAGCAGATGTATTCACTGAGAACCAGCTATGAGGATCTGTTTCTGTTATACAACAATGTGAACCTAACTAGTAAATGAAACTGTTCTGTCGATTTGTGTTTGCTATAAACCTAGGAGTAATTCTGAAAGATATAAAAAGATTAAAGTCGAATAAGCTCTCTAAGCTACAAGGAGTCTTTGATCTAGAAAATGATTTGTATGCTCTGTGATCACACAGCAAACACCATGGGGTGTTTGGGGATTTGCAAGTTTCCAAGTGTCTGTGTATATTTGTGTCTGTTTGTGTGCAAGCGTGCATGTTTAAAAGCGTCTACTTTTTTTTCTATGCTATGCACCTGAAATAGAGACTTCACCTGTGGATGAACCTGAGCTAAGCTCTGTTTTCTTTTCTTTTTTTCAGGTTGTGTGGGTGAGACAGCATCTTACATATTTCCCTGACGGTGGTAGAGGATGCTTTAGGTCCTGCAGCAGTCTGCTCTGCTACTGGGATAACAAGTAGGGCTCTGATCTCATCGCGCCGCGGCTCACTTTGCCGGGAAGGAGCAGGATGATGTAATGCTGTTTCCGCAGCGGCAGTGCGCACTGATCAGATGCTCTATGGATCAGAAAGGCTGAGGAACCAACCAATGTAATAATAATAACTGAACTATGATTTGGTGAGGCTTCATCATCTTTATAAAAAGAATAATTATGGTAAAAGTCATCACTTCTTTTTTGTATTGTGCAAATACATACACGCACCATACATGTTTACTATAGATCATGTCTTACCTAATGGCAGCTAATTTGGTCGTTCCAGTTCCACAGGATGTGTTTAAGGACATGTTTAAATACCAGAGAGACTTTATGTAACATCCTCACTTGATAAATCACAAAGAGGCACACTATAGTACGGTTCTGAAAATGCACCTCATTCAGCGGATGCAAAGCCATCTGTAATTAAGAAGGATGTGTTGGACAGCTTTATGGCAAATCATATATTCCATCCAGTTCACCTTCTACTGAAATATAAAAATTACCAAATTAATTGATGCCCACCCCCCACCCCCACCCAGCAACCTACAAAGGAACCCATACATCTACATTACCGTCATCTTTCCCCTTGCCACAGTACAAGACAGTCACCTCCAGAGAATCATATGACTCAAGTCCTGCATAATACTGGGGTGAGAATATTATAGTGTAGATTTTATGCTAGATAATTAAAGGGATCACTGTTTTATGTCCTAAGCAGGGATGGACCTTCGCTGATTCACAACCCAACACACTAAAATGAAAATAGCCATGTTCTTACTATTGGCTTCTTTGGATTAATTGCCCTTTGTGTCTAGTGCTCAATACGTGATACATTGGGTAGAGCGTTCTTCTTTGAGATGTTAAAGGGCTTTTGATGCACTGAAGCAAACCACCTTTCAAACCCTGATGATGAGTGAGACTGCATCACCTGCATCTACCCTCTTACCTCATCTCCGTTTCACATGGTTTTTTGGCGTGGGCTTGCAATATTAGTGAATTTAGTGCCTGAAGCCACAGCCAAGCCCTTGTCCTGAGTGAGCGCCTCAGAGGTGAAGCATGTGTCAGGAGCCCGAGATGAAGCCAGAGAACAGGAGATGAGTCAGATGAACACTTGTCAGGTGATGTCATCTCCAGTGAGCATTGATGACTGGCCCCAGCTGTTTTGGTGCACTGAAGCACAGGCTGCAGCACCTGTCTGAGGCAGTTTTAGCTCACACACAACTGCAGCACAGAATGGGGCTGCTCCTCACTGGGCTTTTGTAACTCTCCAGTGACGGAGCCAGCAGAGTTCAAATGGGGCAATCAGTACATCTCCATCAGAATGTGGTTTCGTATTACCAGCACTGCTGACAACAAGATAAGAAGAATATCATTCATTTTAGCACAAAGTCTCCATTATTACGAGCTGCAACAGCATAACTGGTATTGCTTTTCAGTTGATTGTATGTGTGTCAAGAACATCTTACAGGTGTGCAGTTGAGAGAGAAAAGAAAGCTGACCAATGGTTACACAAGTTACTTGTGCATCAATACTGACCCTAATAACAGATATTGTTATATCTTTAAATAAAAGCATGTGTTCAAATGCCAAAGGCCCAGAGGAAATGAATAGCAAAAACAATCAGGATCTACTTTTGGCTAAATTACTGTTTTAGTTGCAAATCAGCAAGTTAACATGGGTCACAGCTGGTGTAATCCCATCGTTAGATGCCCCAGCTTGTTTATCTGTGTGTAACTGAAGTTCAGTGACACAGGTGTTAAGGACTCTGTAATGTGACCAATATTTCTGATGACATCATTTGTGACACACTCAGTTATGGGTCATCTCCATTATATAAGGTGTAGTCATTAAGTGCAACATCCACCTCATGCAGTCTTTCAGCAAACGTCAGCAAACAAAAAGCACAGCAGGTCAACTTGTTATGCATGTTTATTTTGTAAAAGCTCTACATGCTGTGAAGAAAAGAAAAAAAAATAGAAAATTATAAGCACTGTGTGATGATTGAATCAGCTGAACTGAACTACACCTATTCAGAAACGGCACAGATGCACCCTAACACACACACACACACACACACACACACACACACAAGTCTGTACAATGCACAAGACAGCAACAACAAGACAGCAAATCTTCTTGCATAGTAAATCAAGAACAGTTTTGCTATAATAGCTTCACTTTGTAATAGCTATTTCAGTGGAATAACTCTGATTTAATCTAGCTAGCAATCAATATTTTTGACTGTTATGATTGATGGGTATTAAGTAAGACTATTAGGCAAGTAAAAAAAAAAGGTTCAAGTCTGGATTCCACTGACATCCCCTTATTCAAAGCACTAATGTAAAAGGGAATAATCTGTCAGCTAATTTACAAACAGGTTTAGAGCTGTGGACATATTTTCTTAATGAATATGTGAATTACTTTTGCATTGATTTCTATTGTGTGGGAAAATGGGAAATGTGTTAAGAAATGTCTGCACAGGCGCCTGCAGACCGGGTTCATTGATGTTTCACTTGGAGACTGCGAGAAATATTGCATATGCTGAAACCAGCAAGTTGAGTATTTAAAGCCTCTGGTGAATCAAGGTCACAGTAGTGACCCTTTTAGTAGTAGCCTGTCATACATTTAGCAGAGCAGGGGATGATTTCAAACTGTCCTCCATCACATTATGACAGATCTTAATTGACTACCAATACGGCTTTGCTGAGTTGACAGAAAAATCGGATTTTAATCTAATTACTGCAATATGCCCAACTTGCTGCTAGCAACACTCTGGCATATTAAAACATTTGCATTGGAGAGATGGGCCAGAAAGCTTGTGAACAGCTAAATGCTACACGTAATACAGTATCTGAGGTTCACAAATTGATTCATTAGGACTTTTATGTGACATTATAGACACCATGACCATTTAATGTATAATTTTCAATAGGCTTTTCTTATTTTACAGCTTTTTTGTACTTATTCTCTTCACACATGGTTCAAACTATATCCCTGTGCCTCAAAGATCATTTTATCCACATACAAAGAACTGGCGATTGAGACAAGTTTGAAAGTTTAAAGCCTTGAACTTCAGTTTCCCTCTCTCTATGCTTTCCTCCAGCAGTAGCTCAAACAATGCACTCCTTTCGTTTTTGCTTCTCCTACCACGCCGAGACAATTTTCAGTCAGTCTTCCCAGGTTTATCACTGAACCACATCATTAAGAGGTGCCCCACGGATCCCTGTCTAAACTGCACGTCGCCTCACTACCACTAGCTCCCTGGATAAAAAGCCCAAGGCTGAGCAAGCTGACATTCTCCTGCACAAACGTAATGATGGCACAGAGGATGGTGGTCCAGAATACTCTCGATGGTCTTGGGGGAGAAGACAGAGAAGGAGGAATGATGATAGATTGCATGGAGAGTAGACTGAGTGGATGGATCAGGCCTCTCATACCCAAAGAGCACCATCTGCTGTTAGTTCAGGTGACTCATTCAACTGCGCCAACATGTGCTTGTAAAGGAACACGCTGAGAGTGCCTCAGACTGCCGTCAGGCACACCAGTGATGGGCATCATAACAGAAAGGTGGAGGTGGGGGCAGTGCACAGTGAAAAGTGAAAGGCTGCGTGTGTATATATATATATATATAACTGCTTTAAACTTCAGCTGTTTACCAGAATCACTGAAATAAATGTTCTGTACAGAGTTATGTTTGACAGAGCTGAGATTTTAATAATAAAAGCAAAAATAAAGCTGCTTTGATGCACTGCAACATTAATATCCTCCATGAGTTTTCAGGATGAACTCTTGACATTTCCCCTAGTGTGAAAAAAAGGTTCTATAAAAATCCTTTCCAAGCAGCATGTGCTTGCCTTATACCAGCAATATTTCATCTGTGGAACCCCATGTGTACTACTAGAGTGAAATAACAGAATAGCTAAGGGGCGAGAAGCCAGTATAGTGCTGGTATCAAATGACCGAGCCTGGCCCTCTTAAAACAATGAGCTGTTTATGGTCAGTTTTAACAAGCTAAAGCACTTCTGACTGCTGCCTTCTTCTGAAAGACCGTACTGCTTAGAGCATCGAAGAAGAAATAATAGCACGAGATGTCACTGGAAAGACCTACAAGCACATGAATCACCCAATGCTGCTTGTTGGTTGTCTTTTTTAAATATATGGAGCTAACAACTACCGTGACACTACAGCACTAAATTTTCATAACCATCCCTTAAAAAAGAACTGCCTATTTTTATTTCTTTACAAAAAATTGTATATCCCAGGAGAGCCCACAATTACATATTGTATTTCAAGGATGTAAGGTCAGCATCAAAGTCAGGGTCCTGTCATCTTTGATTTCATTTCAGGGGTTCCAGAGGAGTCTTATTGTCAATAAGGAGCAGATGTATTGACACCTGTGACACCGTGCTGCTTTGCTACAGACTCCCACGCTCTAACTCTGCCCACTGGAGAGAATCGGCCGTCTCTAGGAGTGACGAGGCATGCCAATACTAAAAAGGTCGCAATTTATGAAAGGCCATGACATCAAAGCACTGATCAATGCCTTCCATAGGCCACAAACTGAGCACAGAGATTGATTCCATAGGTGATATTGTTACTAGAGATCTGCAGACATGCTGGAAGTGTCAAGAGGGGACCTATGCTCAAGTTCAAAACAGGCAATTCTACAGGATTTGCGTCAGCCAAACTAGGTGGTTGGACAGTGATGGGGGACCCCGCTGACCCCACGGGGTAATGTACGCTTGTCAGTCTGAGACAGGTGTAGACTACTGGGAGGGTGAATGATATATTATAGTGAAGAGACACATTGCTGGGCAGCAGCAATCAAACAGCCTCTCTCAGCTAAGACCATTTTATTATGGACAGTGATGATGGTGCTGCACAAGAAAGGATGTACAGATGGATGTACGGGATTCAGATGAGATGGTCCAGGCAGGCTCACCGAAGGGGGAAGTGGAGTATATTAGTGCACATCAATGCCAGGAGAGCTTACAGTGTAGATTTACACAGTGTGTTATGCACGTAGCAAAGTGACAAAAAAGACTGGGATCACTACAAGCAACAGAAAACACATTTTATTAATAAAACACGAAGATTCATGATATATATATATTTTAAAAACTAGCTGTTTATCTAGCACTTAATATATCATTTTTAAGCTTGACCTGGATAATGAATGCACAAAGGCTGCTCGTAGTTTTCTTGTTGTGTTTTGTCGCTTTGCTTTGGGTGTATTATTTTCATTTTATCTGGAGGAATCAATTCCCCAAATAAAAGCCCACACACGGACATTACTGCATATGTCAGAGGATCAGAGAATGACACTCGAGTCTGCATGCATACACACATCTTAGTGTGTCCAGTGTCACTGAATTTATGCAAAATAAACATAAAAACAGTGAGACCAACACTGAACAGAAATGTTAAAACAATGTCTGGAATGGACAGGAAGACTGTAGGGCATGATGAATAAATAATAACATCCAAAAGCAAGTATTCCTTTGTATTGGGTTGTATTTGTCAATGCTGGCAGAAGCACAAGGATGTGGGTGCAGGGCTAGCTAGTAAGCAAATAAATAAGTAACGTGTTCAAAAAGCAAGCTGTTGTTAAGTCTGTGTGACATACAAGTCATATAACACATAGAAGATACTCAGCACTGCACACGGTCTGCACAAGGT
Source organism: Perissodus microlepis (assembly GCF_051167445.1). NCBI lineage: Eukaryota > Metazoa > Chordata > Actinopteri > Cichliformes > Cichlidae > Perissodus > Perissodus microlepis. The sequence goes on along the minus strand of NC_140479.1, from coordinate 23,931,844 downwards.
CTGTGATTTATCACTTTCTTTTAAATTCCAGGACTCTGTTTGGGTTTATTTCATGGTTTTGCAGCACTTGGTGCAAAAAGCGAAAGAAATCATGTAACTGCTTTGACAGCTAACACTTTCAGCCATCAGCAAGATCATTTTTGATAAATTACAGTGCGGCTATAAATAATTAAACAAGGCTGACGATGTGGAATAAATCCAATTTACCATGCAGAAGATAATCAATACATTAACCTGGAAAGCCATGGTAAAGCACCTTTGCTCGACAGTACAGTATGTGCTTGTTGACTTTAATTGCAGGAGTGTTGGATGCTGAAGCCGTGGGCAGATAATTGATAGTGGCCATTAGCAAATGATTAGGTGCACAGAGATGAACTCTTCTGCATTGATTTTGTTGGCTTACATTTCTGAGTTTTGCAGGAGAATAAATAAATTCACCTGTGAATCTATAATGCATGACTTTATATTCATAATTTCCACAAGAGAGGATCCTTGGCTCCCTGCTTTCCATCGTGTACACAGAGAAGCTGGCAGCTTGTTGAAGTCAGGCATCCACAGAGTCTGTTCTGTGCCAAATCATAACTGTTTATTCAGCCAAATACAGCATTATAAAATGTTTTGCTGTGAAGATTTATAATGAGACTGAGACTGTGAAGTGAAACCACAGGCTTTCCTTCATACTGCTTTCTAGACATGCTGAAGCCACCAACATATCAAAGACTTTCTTTATCTTTTCAAACCTATTGTCATTTGTGCCATTTAAACCAAGTCTAATTTGTTTACTTTAAGCGCATTGGAAGTCCTAACTTTTCAACAAAAACAGCCACCTAGTATGCTTTTCTTCCCACTGAGAGGCAGCACACTGCCAAGTACGCCGGAGTAGATCATCTTTTAAATATTGCTTTTCCTGCTTTCCTTCTGTCAGCCACAGGAGGAATATATCCAAGCAGGACTGGATGTCTGAAAAGTACAGGGTAAGATGCTGAAGGTGACAGAATTGCTGGGTGTTCACCTTGGAAATTTAAGCATTAAAGTCACCAGTGAGCTTTGTTTCAGTTGTTTGTCTGTGTTCTCGAGCGCACGGACAAGCAGTAATCAAATAGAAGGGAACTGAATGTTCGGTGGCCTAAAATCTGATTTAGCTGCTTGCAGCTTTGATCCCCTGACCTTTGACCCATTCTAGCCTGACTTACAAGGGTACCGACTCATTTATTTACTTTGTCAAGACATAAGCCAGATGGGCAAATTTCAGTCTCAGGGCAAAAAACCCCTTTAAAAGTCAAAACCCAAATAAAAGCCAGATTAAAATATAAACAGCTGAGGCCATCCAATGTATGGCTGAGTAATAATCCGTATTGATTCACGAGAAACATCTTCACCTATTAAAGCAGTCGTTTTGTTGATTTCCACTGAGCCCGATCAATCAGATCAATTATTTAGACAATAACTTTTGGTGGCAGCAAATGCTTGTCAATAAGTATTGTCCGGCAGGGGAGACCAAGCCTGTGGAGGCTAATATACATATCAATACAAGAGCTGTTTCTCTTGTTTGTTCACAAAGCATCTGTCATTAATAGAAGATCATCCTGAGGTAAAGGGTGAAAAGATGAGGCCAGCACCTGACCAGACAGACTTTAATGATCTAAAAGAAAAAAACTGTTGGCTACATTTCTCTCTCTCCATCTTTCCTTCTTCCCACCTTTCCTCGCTGTATCTTTATAGCCTTATTTTTTGTTTTTTGCTAGTTTCTAACCAAGTCTCTAGAGGATTATGCAACGGTGGCTTACCACATATGTTATTCCAGGACTATACTTGTGTAGCTCCACTTACTTGTTACACAAACCTCTCAAGGCACACCTAACATTAAAAACTAGTTTTTGTAGTTAACCGTGCTTCCCTACAAGCAATTCATCTCCAGGTTTCTTGTTCTCCTGCTGAGCCCTCGCTGCTTCCCGAACAGGCAGCCTACAGCATACCAACATGTGCTGCTCAACTGCTGCTCAGTCGGGTTCCTGCTCCTTTCCCTCCAGCTCTCTCTTAAAATAGACCCATTTCTGGGCCTCCAAACGTTTGGCTGCTTCCTTCCTCTCATCTTGTCCACGCCTGTTTAAGGGTTACAGCTGCTCTCTTGCTGACCACAGTTTCCATTGCTCATCACTGTTTAACTCCCGAGCCCCTTCTGGAGTCCATTACCAAGGCCAGCTTCCCCAGATTTATTACCACTATGACCTGCAGCAGCCAAAACACCAGCAGCATGAATGCACTGAGTATTCAATGGGCTGTTCTGAGTATGCTAAAGCCCAGTACAAGTCCGATTCGTGAAAGAAATGAGGCCTTTGTTTATTGAAAAATATTTCAAAGATACCCTCTGTGAAATGTCTAGACATTTTTTGCCTCTGTAGAGCGCAGATGTTTTGAAGAAAAAAAAAAGGGGGGGGGGATGCAACATGGAGGAGCTGCAGTAAAGATGTCTTTGATTGAAGCTCGTAGAGAGTGGGTGATGGGATCATTGCCATTTATTTCTTTTAACTTCATCCACGGCTATTTCCATCTCCATTTAAGAGCCACATTGTTTGAAACTCACACCAGTCACAAATGGAAAGAAAATGTGCTCCGAACATAACCCCAAACATTCCCCAATTCAGTTTGAAGTTTCACAGAGTTTGCACATCAGTGAGTATTATTAAAATGACAAGAATTCAGACCATGTTCCAACATTGCAAAGAGCTCATCAGCGCTTTTAGTGTTTTCTGTCAGCTTAGTTTTTAGCATTCGGGCCATAAAAACAAATCTATCCTCCGCTGTTAATGCATACTGGATGAGGTGCAGCTGATGGTCAATAGATTTGCCATCCCGACCTACAACGCTGTGTGTTTGTTTCCATTACAGAGCAATTTTTATCATACATAATGCATCGCTTAACTCACTCTGTCATTAATTCATCAAAAAAAGTGAAAGACGGAGCGGGTGAGAGAAAGCAACAGGGAAAGAGACGAAAAGAAAAGAAGGAACAGATTTGTGCGGCTTAATTATGCATCCTTGAGGAGAGACAATAAGTCTTCAGATGCATAGCTACAGTATTTTGGTTTCACATGATAGGCTTATTAATCACAGTAATGAATCATGAGATGGTTTGCAGAACAGTGGAAACAGGGGTAAACAAATGCAGATGATAAGCCGAGGATAAGGCCTCCCTCGCAGACTAATTGCAAGAAGAAGGAAAAAAAGAAAAGGTTGGAGACACCGGCGTGACTTTACGTCTCACACTAAAAACCTACCCTTTTAATCTATTTGTTTGCGCCACCTTTTTCTCTTTGTTTACTTGTTTGTTTGCTCACTTATTCATTTGATGGCTTGCTTTATAATATCGTAAGAAACTAGTTGTACGTCTAAGTAATTACACTGTAATTGATGAGATAATAGACTTGTAAATTATGCAGTAGCGTGTCGCCAGCAGAGTAGAAAGAGTGGAGTGTGTTGTATAATTACAAACTCCAGCTGCCACGCTCCTGTACAGGAGTCATAAATTAAGCACACAAAATTTGAATAACTGTGCAGCAGTTTTTGCACTGTACCTTACAAGCAACATATCCCATGTGTTTTCTATATGTAGCAGTGTCTTTTACTCACCTTTACAAGGTGCAGAACCGCGTCGAGGTTGGTTGATGGAGCATGTGGTTACCATGGGTTAGGAGTTCAATTCCCAGTGGGGTCACAAATATGCACTCGCACTGCTGTAAGGTTTCTCTGGGCAAAGCAATCTAAAAGCAGCATGGAGGCCCAGTTTACTGCTTCACCGACTGCAGGGGCTTTGTCTTTAAAATCTCCAGCAAGTTCAGACAGTGGCTGTATTTGTACACAAACACTACATGTTTTTATTGATTAGTTGTCATATCTTACCATTAGATCCCTCTTATTCGCTTTTCCATGGTGGCCCTGAGAGGTGAAACGTTCTGCAACTTAAGAAAACAACAGCAAAAAGCTGCAAAAGTGCATAAAACACAGTGGAAGTGTTTTTGGGGAGACAGTAATATTCCAATCTCACTAAAACCATTTTGACCCTATCGTTCAACAACAGACGTAATTTCTGGAATATTTTAAGTTGTAAATTTTCATTTCATTTATTAATAAACTTGGACAAAATTTGTTTTTGTCATTTTACTACAGACTGTAAATCTGAGGAGGAAAAGGAGGAACATCATGGAAGTAAAAAATTATTTTTGGATAACGTGTGCTCTGGATTTCACTCTGGATTTGCTCGGGTTAGTTCTCCACACTCTGGTGGTGCCGTGGTTAGCACTGTTGCTTCACATCAAGAAGTCCTGCATTCAAATCCCTCAACAGGCTGGGCCTTTCGCAGGTTCTCTCCGGGTACTCCTGCTTCCTCGGCAGTCCACAGATATGTAGTTAATTTTTAATTGCTAAATTGCTCATAGGTGTGAATGTGAATGGGATTGGTTCTCTGTATGCAATAGACTGGCGACCTGTCTGGGGTATACCCAGCCTTGTCAAAATGTTTGTAAATTATTATGTTGCTAGGTAACCCATGGTGCTGCAGTAGTGGTTTTACATTCATTTCTATGGGGTCAAAATGACGTCCTCGTGATTCGAAGGTAAAAGTGGTCTTTTTTGTTATGGATCCCACACACCCCAAAATTCAGTATTTGATGAATAATCCAATTTTAGTAAAAGTCAGGGTTTTAAATTAACCAAGTTACACATTTTAAAATGCCGAAATGGTTCTAGTGTGTCTCAATGCAGTCCTTCACATGTTTTGGTTTCTGTGACTTTGGCAACTGTTCATCAGGTCCCCAAAAATGCATCCGTTATGTTTTATTTTTTCTACTTCCATTTTGTGTGTGTGTTTCATTCAGCACTGGGTTTTTTTTCAACTTCTGTTGTGTTTTTCGTTTTCTATTTCTGTTGTGTTGTTTTCAGTTTTCATTGTGTTTTGTGCACTTTTGCAGCATTTTTCTGTTTCCTTCTGTTTTCTTAAGTTGTTGTGCATTCAACCTCTCAGAGACTGTACTTTTGCAATATGTCTGAATAAATAGCGGCCGTAGGTTTCAGCCCTACTCACTGCCCAAGTTGGACAAGTGGTTGAGAAATTGGAAGGACTGACAGACGCCACCAAATTATTAAAGGAATTACTGTGGTTTCTAGACACAACCCAATCCCGAATCCCTTTTTTTTCTTCACAGTGCGATGTACATTTGCAAGACTGCTCCCAGGAGAAGAACCAGGCACACTGTTTGTATATACAATATTAAAAGACCAGAGCGGCTGTTGGCACCAAAAGGGGAGGTACGATTATAACCCTTGCATCAGAAGAGTCATCAGTGGAGGCTTGTAGAGCTTTCCTGCTATCTGTTACTTGTACTGTCCCAGTCCTCCTCTGCGCTCCTGTACGTAATTATGGTGGTTAATCTTCTGGTTCTCCCCTGTCTCCTGCCCACTCACTGCCTTCCTTATTAGCACCTCCTTGCCCACTTGAGATTTTTGTCTTCTTCCTCTCCAATTTTTCCTCTCGTGGTAGCAGAGTAGTCCAATCAGAGTTGCCATTGTTTATTGTGATAAGTTGGGATAATGAACAAATGACCTGTCACCTGGAGCACTTAGAGCCCGGTGTTAAACTCGGGTTATAAAAACCTCTTCCAGCTCTATTGATTTACTGGCAACATTTGATTGTACCCAGGGGCATGGGGCCTGTAAGGCTGCACAGAGCTCTTACTGTTTTACAGTCCTTATTACACCAAACAAATAAATCTCCTGACCATTAATTCACTGCCTGTGCCCTCACTCTCCAGACTGATAGCCCTAAAATCAGAGCAGATTCAGCTTGCGTGGCAGACCCAGCCAGATAACTAGGTAGTTAGAGGTAATGTTTCTTTTCCATGTGCCTAATTCTATATTGGATTAGCAGACCGCAGACAAGTTTGAGTGTTCTCGGAAGACTTTATGATTATTCTGGACAAATACATAAGGAAATCATTTGAATGGGCTATCCTGTTGTTGCAAACAACGGTCATTATTTCAATATCCTGTGAGGCTCTTTTATGATGCCCCTCCGGTGCTTTTTTAGCCGCGTATCCCCTATATAGAGAGCAGGAACTTGGCATCTGATAGTTAACAGAAGTCAACTGCAGGGAACTGTCACTGCTCTCAGACAACAGAAGGAAACTGTAAACACTCAGGGAGCCCAACAAAGCCAACTGAGAAGAGTGTTACTAATAGCTAAATCAGCGATACTTTCAGCCTGGGTAGTAATTGGAGGATGAGGCAATCTTCTTGTAAAACATAAATAAAGGGCTGTCCAATGAAATCCACTCCACCAATTAATGATTTTAAGCTTAGAGTTTGCTGGGGTATACCAGTTCATAAGGCTCTTGCCTCATTTCTTTCCAAGAAATGATGCAGAATGCAGTGTTTATTTATGGGAACAGTGCACCTTTAAACTCTTGTGCTATTTCTCCATCATGCATTTGCATGTAGACAGTGCTATATACCTCAACGCAACCTCTCAGGACTTTAACATGAGAGTATGCAGTACCATGCCAAAAAGATGAATCAACTGCCTGCAACACGAGAAGATGAAAGATTGCCTGATTAGTACATGCCAGCGTGTTTACCATAGTTTCAATCACTACCATAGCCACTGATTGTAGACTTATGCAATACAGGTTCAAGTATACTTTCCATCCTGCCCACTGGTTTCTCTGAGGCATAATTGCCAACATATGTGTAACAGGCACACAAGCTATGCTTCACTAACACAATGGATGCAGTCACACACTCGCAGAGAATCCTCAGAGTGATGTCACCTTCAAACGACAGACGATAAGATGCTACAACCATTCTACCGTCAGTGACCGGCTCAGATTAAACAGCTTGGTTAGCGCGCACACACAAACACTTGTGTAAACACATTTTTATTTTATTTTATTTATTTTAAGTATTTATTGTCATTGTCAGAGAACAATGAAATTGCGTTTGGAGCTTCCGTACAACCCATAAATACAATAATAAAGAAAATAATAAATACCCCTTAAAACCCAAGTGTAAATATTTAACCCAGTGTGACTCCAGTGCAATAAGACAATCCTTAGCAACAACATGAGAACATGACAAGTAATGTTCATAAGAAATTCAGACAAAGACCTGAGAAACATGACAAAGTACAACAATGCAACCCATTCAATATTATTGTACTGTGAGATATGATGTCAGATATGATAGTTATCTATTTAAGAAAGAGAGGGGGGAGGACAGGAGGGGGAAAGAGAATAAAGATATGATGCACCAATGCAGACCAGTTCAGTGCTATTAAAAAGTTGGATATGGTTATTGTCCGTGAGAGGGGGGCAGAGATTTGCACACATGCATGCATTTACTCCAGTGGTGTGCAGTTTTTTTGAAAAGTGCCCCTACACTCAGAAGTCATCATTCGGTTCTGATGTTTTCATCATCCGGGAGCCATGCCGAAGGAAAAATACACCTGCTTATCACGCAGGACTCACCGGCTGCAGCATAAAGGAAGCTTTGAACACTTAAGCTCTACAGGAAATACATAGGCTTCAGAAAGTGGAAGGTAAAAGGAGATGCTGGCTCACAGATACTCAAACGTTAGGATACATTCCTTTCCTTCGTAGCCGGCAAAGCATGTAAATATACATCCGAGTGTAGTTAAGATCAACATCCAATGCAGACATTTAGCAATGGCACAGTCCATCCAAACCTTTGAGGAAAAAATATCTCTTTCCTTTTTCACTACACGCAACTAGGGATAGCTACCATTATGATTAGTAGGGGCACTCGAGTTACTGAATAAAAGATAAAGATCGCAAGATAGTTCTGTGGCTAATCTGACAAATATTCTGCTAATCTTGCACGCCAAGCTGAATAATGAATACATACATTAATCACAGAGGCAGGGATCACAGAGGGGACACAGCCGATCACTTTCCATGCTTTAAGTGCATATGGCTTGCCTGTTATCAGTATGATATGTAATGAATCAATTTACAGGTGAGTGTACATTAAGCAAGTGATGCATGTGTGTATAATTATGACCACAGTGACTGGGAGCATACAGCACTGTTGAATAAACCAGCAATGATACTTCCAATTACACTCACCTGGCAAGTGCAGGGCGGATGTACAAGCCCTGCATTTATTTATTTATTTTTTATGTGAAAGTAAATGTTTGCAGGCTCATGTATGTGCACATTAATGTACTGTAGCTGTCAAATCTCATTACTAATACACAACAATGTCATCCACAATTGATAAAATTAGGCATTACTCTGTTGTCATGGTACCCAAAAGCAACAACAGAAAATAAGATATCTACATCCAAGATCTGTTTTCATATATTTCCTTTTTATCGTGGTGCCCCTTCCCCCTTATTAGCCCCCATTTCATTCTGTATCCTTCTGGGAGTAGAGCCCCCGCTTTACCTTTCAACCACAACATGCTACTTGTCACACACACACACACACATGCACACAAACATCCCTGAGCGTGCTGCAAGAGGCAAGTGACATCTGTTCTCTCTCTGGTGGGCTCCTCATGTCCTCGACCTCATCCACAGCATTTCACAGCACCTGGGAGGAAGGGGAGGCTGTATGACAAGGGGACGTAGTGGAGGAAAAGGGGATGAAAGGGCAGTTGTGTATAAGTGTGCCTTAGTAATGGCGAGGTGGGTGGGGTCATACCAAAAGACCAGTCAACCAAAGCAACATTTGAAACTGCCATCACGTCTCCTCCCTCCATCACTAACTTTTTCCTGCATGACCTTGACCTGAGTTTGATGCTTTATGACAACACAGGGTCTCGTTGACTCCAGCTGTTTCTGCACAATGGGTCAGACGCACCGAGTGAGCTTTGGGAAATCAAAAGGTGCTGCAGCATTATGCTGCATAGGGCACTTGAACATTGAAAAGCAGTTCAGTGATCTGAGTGCTTCAGATAGTTAGATACCATGTAGTAAAAAGGAAAAAGCTCTGCAGACTAGTTGAAGAAGTGTGGCATGAAAAGACAAGCCAGAGACATCAGCGCTGGGAACATAAACACACACTTCCAAACAACAACACTAGTTTTACCCTCGAGCGGCCCAGCTCCTCGAGTCATACTTAGCAGAAAGCAGTTACAGTACCATCATGGCTTGCCGCTTAAGCCAATGCAGAATAGCCTTAAGCTGCAGTTCTAGTAATAGCTAGTAGATGCAGGCTCCACTACAGAAGAACTGGAGAAATAAAAAGTACATTGCAGTCTCAAACCTATGGTCTGAAAAGCCATTTTATATTAACAGAATGTATTCTGGGGGCAGCGTTGATGATTACAGTCATCTCTGAGCATCGACAGAGTTATTTTTGTCAGCCTTTTCACATTTTATCCTCTGTGGCTCAGTTTTTCACTGTAGTAACTATTTTTGTGTCACCAAAAAAGACCAGAGCCAAATTAGTTTTCAGAGAATTTCACCAAATTAGTTTGTTGATGCACACAAGCAACTCTCAATGGCTATTCTTCAGCACAGCAGCCCACATATGATCATAGTGACAAACGTGAAAAAAAGTATAACTATCTCCTTAAGATGTACTTGATAACACTAAACCTGAATTTCAGGTGAGGGATTTAACCCTGCAATATAGTTATGATACTATAATGCATTTATAATATTTTAAAAAATAGTAAGAAAGAATGAAGACTAAAGATTAAGCATTTTTCTAATCTGCAAACACTGGCATTGTATGATATTTGCTAATGTATCCTCCTCTATTCCATATGTCATATTTTCTTAAAGTGCCTAAGGCAGAGCCTTGTCTGTTTAGCACATTGACTCATCAGGGTCATGTGTTAGTTGGCTTAGCCTCAGCTTCCTAACAGCTTTTTCAAATCATTAAGTAATGGAATGGGTGCCATTCAAATATAAATGGGTCCACAAGCCAGGATCCTTTCATCTTTTAAGCTATAAATACTATTGAATTTTCCTTTGAGCCAGTATACCTATCAAAGCTATTTCAAACATCTGTTATCCACCTACAAAATGTAGGACACTGGTCCAAATGCTGTAGCTGCACATGGTGTTTAGGAATGCCTGGGACACAGAGCATTTATGCTTACTTTTTCTTAATTTGTTAATTGATTATTGCCTAATCTGTCAGGGATCCTGGCTCAGAGCCCTGTGACTGAGAGTGCTGTGCACTGTGAGTTTTAAGCTAGTTCAAACACAACCAGAAACACACAAACAAACATCCAGTGAGATAAGCAAACCACCAGATGTAAGTCTCCTGATACTTGCTGATTACTGTGAGAGCAGCCACCACTGACCTTGGCACAAATATCCGTAGCAAGCTCCTTCCTGCTCAATCCATCGCTCTCTCTCTCTATTTCACTGGAGTGGCCCCTGGCCCGCAGCTTATTGGGGGGCCTGGAGCCAGTTTCCCATCTCAGACAGGCACTAATCTGAGAGGCAAATGATAAGGCTGAGGTTTACAGGAGGGGCTTTGCACACTCACCAAAATTTGCATTTAAAGGCCCTCAAGTAATCTTTAGGCTTATTTAAATCTCAGCAAGACACAAGCAGAAGTGATGGAGGGGGAAAATTCTGCAGATCCACCTCCTCTGCTTCTTTCCCATGGTAGGCCAAATCCCAACCATAAATGAGCAAGGATGCAGATAGCTTCGGAGTTCTCACAGCAAGCCATCTCTGTATTATCAATGCCACTTAATTGCCTGAGAATGATTTTTGTTCTCGGCACCCAAATAAAATCATCGCGTGGGACAAAAGTTTCAAACATCGCTACAACAAGCAGTTTGTGAAAAAAGGCGTTTTTGCCAAGAAGACATGAATGCATGCATGCATGCATGCAAGAACAAAGTTTATATTATTTTTCAGTTGTTTTTTTTACACAAGTAGATTTGGTCGTGTGTGTTTTTATAATATAAAATAAACAACTGGATGTGTTTCAAGGCCTTGAAAAAGATTGCTGTTTTATGGCCACGTAAGCACTACCATTGTCATGCAGGTTCTTTATTTTTGTCTTATTATTTTAAAGTCACGCACAAGCTCATCATTGCTTATCTGTTCTTGTTTTTCACCAGTCACAGTTATTCACTCAATGAAAAGCCATAAATAGAAACACAATAATAAAAAACACCAAACAGTCGTTGGCACGCTGCTACAATATATTCTGCCCCACTTTTTTGTTTAAGTGTGTGCATATTTACTAGCTTTTGAAGCTATGGTGCATACGGTATTGTTGAGAGCAAATCCACTTGTTTGCAGTATGTCAGTATGTATACCACAACATCAAAATGCTTCTGCTCAGAGATGGCTGAGCTGTGTGGGTTTTATTAAAATGTACCACTGTAAGTTGCATCCTACACATCCAGAAGGTATTCGAAAAATAATCCCCACCTTTTCAACTGAACGTATGTAATTTGGTTTGACAAACACCAACCCCACGGGGACATCTTCTTCATTAATACTTGACAATGTGCCTTGCGTCTCAGGCCCGAGGAGATGTAGCGGTGTGACGGACGAGAGCATTAAAGTGACCCAGATTCTGCCTTTCTTTCTTTACTTGCAAGCTTTTAACACTCAGCATAGCACCTGTGATACAAAATTCAGCTGAGCCACAAAGCTATTACAATAGGCCACACAGACAACATGGGATCTGATGAGGCTCTCAAACTATAATATGCACTAAAATATTCACGGGGACTGAGGGGCGTTCAAAGAAAGTTGTTCACCTTACGATAACCTTCAGCACATTAATAATGATTTATCCTGTTTATTAGTTTCAGAGCCGACTTTCGTTTAGGTTGAAGCTGACCCCACAATCAGTACCTGTTGTTTTATTGGTTTATTATTAAATAAATAGATTGCATTTTGCAAAATGTCCAGCGTAGTTGGTTCGCTAAAGTCATTCCTAAGAAGAAGAAATCAGTGCAATTGTGTCTTCCTCAAAAAATATCATCTAATGACAGGAAAGTTTCAAGCTTTTCTCAGTTTATGTGCTTTATGATTCATCTCTGCAAAAAACCCACGCAATTGAGTTTCAAACAGACAGGAGATCAAATTAAACTCCCCGGAAATTCTAAACCCACTATCATATTTAGCATTCTGCCACATTTTCTCTTATGCGCAACCATCTTCACAGTCTGAAGACAGGTCATGCATGCATATAAAAGCTGTTGCCCTGGGCAAAGATTTAAACCAGCCCGGATGAGTCTCAAGGCTCGGTGTAGCAAACAAGAAACCCCCTGGATGCCATTCTTGCTCTGAGAAATATGAGGCGAAGCAAGAAAAGAGGTCTGGACAGATCCCGTCCACCGCCCCCCCTCCACCTCTTCTCTGAAACTAACCGTTAGCTTGGCTTCCCAGTCACACTGTGGAGACCCTGCTCACTCTTCCATGCCGCAGCGACTTCCTGCTGGCTCAAAACAATGCAGACTCCATTTGGGCTGCCGTAATGGCTGACTGCTTGACATAACCCTTGTCAGTGAGAGCCGAGATAGGTGACACTTGACAGATGTGTAATTGCTAGAAAAGCTCACTGACAGGTGGATGAGCTTAAAGACACCTGATATGCTTCTGAGGCTGTTGACGCAGGGGATTACACCTTTAAGCAGCATCAGCTTCCCCGGTTGTTGTTGCTTTGTTCAGTTTCTCCCAAGAGAAGGGAAAAAAACATCTACGAGCAACATATTTTAAGTGAAACCGGTTGGATTGATTTGAGCTTAGATATGAGCTAAGTGTGTTAGCAGGTAAAGTCAAGTCCCATGCAAAAACCAACGTTTAATAAACGCCAGTGTGCATTTGCTGCAAGGTAATATGTTGTTTTGAAATCATTTGAGCAGACTTGGAAGGCCCGTGCAGAAGTGAGATAGCGTCCCCTCTCGGGTCAATTCAGGTGAGGTGTTACCAGAAATCGGAGATAACACTCTACCCCTATAAAAGACAGGAAGAGAGATAAACATTCACTCCTTGATTAGGAGCTGGGGTGTGGGCTGCCATGTGGGAGGCGGTTCAGTCATAGGGGTGGAACAGTAAGATGTGGATGGGGAGGGGGGGTGCGAACGTGTGCGGGGAGGGTTGTGTTTTATGTGTGGGACTATAATGCAAATCAATGATCTCCTTCAGTGCAGAGCAGAACAGCACAATGCCTGCACACCTGTCCATCATTCAACATCTCCTGTTCCACCTCTTCAAGCTGGGTAAAAAAAAGGGAAAAAAATCACTTTAGCTCACAGTCAAGGGGTTGAAAGCAGGGGAGGGGAGCGACGGAGGTGTGCTTAGAGGCCCAGACATTCACTTTTCTTTTCCTTGCCGAAAAGACCATGTTATTAGAACTGCGGCTGCTGAATTGGGATGAGGGAGACTGATGCTTTTGGGTGTGACCTCAATTGCACTGGCATACTATCTGAACCAAAGTCTCATTTCACCAAGAAAGACAGGGGAAGAGAAAAGAGAAATTGACAATATCTTCTGTATCATTATGCACAGACAGTTTGTAGAGATTTAGTGATGTTATAGAGGGTGGTGGCTCCAGCTTCACCTAAGAAGATCAGCTCAGTTCATTGGGGGTATTTTCCCTTATAACTAGGGTAGCTTTCATCTTGCCTGCCAAAAGGCGTAGCAGTGAAGAAGAGCACCAAAAGGGAGCTATCACATCCCCTATTTCCTGGCCTCAGACAAAGGCATCCAGGCAGGCAGCCTACTGAAGATGATGTATTTCTGATCAAAGAGCCTGGAGTTGTCAGCAGCCTGGGCCAGCGCAGCAACCTGATTGCTCCTGGATAGATTTGTCCCTTTGATCAGAGCAGACTCTGACTGCAGGCACTGTTTATGCAAAGAAAAGATGGCAGAGCAAAATCTACCCACTGTTATGTGGAAACAGACACTGTGCTGGGGGAAGGACTTTTGCTTCGGGCTCACACAATAATACAGGCTCATATCTGTTATAATTACCACTAATGAGATAACATTGCAAAAGCCTTTTACTGCAACTTGTTGCTATGACGCTTTGCGCTGACAGCGAGAAGTCTTACTCTAATATTACTCTTGATGAGCTGATAAAATCCTGTGTCTAATTACAACCACATACATCAGATATACAAGTGAGATAATGTAATGTGCTTAAAAAGCTGGTATTTCTACAAAATGATCAGTTAGTCACACTATGCAAACATCGTACCCATAATTTAAATAACTGCTAGCTATGAATTTATGTGGACATAAAAAGGCACGTAATATTGTAGTAGTAAATTGATGTAAATTCTCGTGGCTAGAGTTAAGAGTTGTTCTTTTAATGGGCTACAAAGAAATATTAATGCCGTGAGTCTGAGGGATTGTACCTACAAATCCCACTGAGACAGCTGTCTTGTACCCAGCTACGTGGTTTCAAGCTGCAAAATGTCAAACATACTTGAAGTTGAAACCCTCGACGAGGGTTGTAGTAGAGCGGGAGACACAACATGAAACATCAGGAGATTATGGCTGCAAGACTTAAGATGTCCAGATGGGTCTTCCCAGTTCACTGCATGCTCCAAAGGCAGACACAGACATGCACAAACTTTGCAACGATTTCACTGAAATGAATAAAAAACAAGTCATTGTCGAAGTATGAAAGGAGGAATTGTTTACATTCTTAAAAATGCAGTTTCTACATAAATACATATTTATACTTGTCAACATTTTTTTTTAGAAAGAAAGAACAGTAAAAAAAAGAGTTTTCAATTCAACATTATCTTGTTTTTCTCTCCACTCTGCTTATCAGAAAGCTTGAGGTCATAACTTTCAGGGACATCAGCCTTTCTCGTTTTTCTGTCATGTTAAATATTAGAAAGGTACAGCTCAGCACACCACCTGCAGAGATATGTCAAAGCCAAGGTTAATTTATGGATGCAAATACTTCACCCAGAGTTTGGCATTTCTTTTATTCCCTTTTTTTCTCTCTTTAATTTGTTGTATGGGAGGCAGGGGTTATTTACCAGGGTTTCAGGCACACAAGTACACACAGTTTAAGACATTGGAAAGAGGGCTGAGTGGTTATGTAAGCTGTGATTAACATATCTGACGGCTGCATTTGGGTCAAACAGTGATGGGTAATTCAGGTCATTTCTGACAGCTGATGAAAACAGCAATCATCATGGCGGCGGTGGGCATAATTATGTATTTATGAGTGCAAGAGGACCTTGGGGGTAGAGCGAGCAAGCGGAGATGAGCACATACACAGAAGTGTCTGAATGCTGTCTTGCTACTGTAATGACAGCTCATTTCCCTCTGTGGATGTTTTTCTTAGCTCAGCGCCAAGCTTTTGTTAGTCCCACCAGCTTACTGTACCTGCCAGCCAAGCCTTTCATGGACAATGCAGGAGGGTTAAGTGTTGTATTATTGAGGGATAAATGCTCGAAGGAAAAGGAAAGCGTACAGGTCTTGCCCAGAGGGCCCTCTATGGCAGCTTGTATGCTTTGTGAAAAAGTCTGCAAGGGTTTAGGCGGATTTAAAGATGCATCTTGAATTACAGGTTTATGCATAAATACATGTATATCCTGTGTGGATCTTATGATCCGCATGCAGAATAAATTCATATTTAATAGTTGTGAGTAAACGTATATCTGCAGATATTTTTTATGCATGTACATCCTAGTATCTTTAACTTCTTTGTAGTACTCAAAAACACAGGGCACAAGCCCTAGAGAAAACAGACAGGGAGCTGGGAAGGGATGGGAGAAGACAGATGCAAATAGCTCTGGAGTTAAATCAAAGCCATCTTCAAATCAAACCCCCCACCAATGCTCTCCGTCAATCCACTGTGGCATTTGTGATATGGGCAACACTTTCAATCTATGGCTGCCTCCTCCATTGGCCATGTAAAGTTTAATGAGCACCTTTTGTGGAGTGATATGAATAATGTATACATTATAGAGCTTTAAAGCGCCTATGGTGCATCTGTCTTCGGCGTGGATGGAAACCACAGGAAAGACCGGTGAAAATTAAAAAGCCTGAGGGCAAAGCAGGGTAAAGAAGAGAGAAGAGATAGAAAAAAGGCGGGTAAAAAAAAGTTGAAGGCAGTCGCATTAATGCGAATGCGCCAGCGTGCCACTTCCCGTGCAGAATAGAAGTCATCAGGACAAGCACACAGCTCGCCACCCAACCCCCACTTCCTCAATCTATCTCTCGTCTGTTGCTCATCTGTGTCAACCTGCTCTTCACATCAAGGGCTGAACACGCAGTGGCATGGAGGGGAGGGAGAACGCTTTCTTGGAAATTCTAGAGAGCACAGCAGGTGATGGGAGGAAAACACAAGTCAGTATAAAGCAGACAATCCTGTGCCTGCACTCCTGCAGATAGCATTGATCTGTGATGTAAAAGGAGATGGATGTGCACTGTACTCTGAATGAAAAGCTCACCAGTGTAAAGAAGAAAAGTATTAAGAAGGACTCAAACAAAGCACTTTAAAGAGAAAAACATATAGGTGCGGTGGAAAGTATAAACTTCAAAGTTTACTGAAGCTGCGGAGAAATGGATTATTATTTCAAAGAATTCCAAACCAGTTTCTAAGAAGCTGTTATATATATATATATATATATATATAATTTTTTTTTTAAAGAATCTTTTCAATCTTTGGCAAGGATAAAAGGACAGTTAACTGTTACATGCACTTCAAGCAATTATTTCCCCTGTGAAAACCTTACAGAATGTGAAGTACCTAAGCCTTTAACCTCTAAGAGCATTATAGCAATAGCTCATCTTTTCTAACTTGCTCCATCCTCTGTATATCGTGACTGCCTTGTCCAAGACACCCTGAGCCCTGATCTCATGCACAAAATTAGAAATAACCTGCACGCTGGCTGCTCCTCGTCCAAATACCCCCACCACACCCCTACCACCACCCACCATTCAAAAGATTGGTGGGCCTCTATCTTCTTAGAGATCTGCTTCCCTGTTGAATAAGCAATGATGCATCCCCACTTCACTTGTCCATGCCAGGCTGGCCTCAGCCACCTATCCCTCCCTTACCCTTTTCCCCCTTCTGTCACCTCTTCCCCTAACCTCCGTTTCCATCTCCACAGATTGCCCTCCCACCCACGCTCCCGCCCCAGCCCTCCCCCTCCTCCTCCTCTCTCAGCCCTAGCAAGCTCTCAGCAGACACGGACACAGAAAAGCAGCAGCGGCGGCGGCGGCTTAGTGGCCTTGTGATGGATGCATTTTCATAGGCCAATCTCTGTTATCTTGAAGAAACAGGTCTCAGCCTCCATTCTCTCAGGGCTTTACAGTTTTCTCTCTGCCACTCACCCCACCCGCTCCTTTCGTATTTTTCACCACCTCCCTCCATCCTTTAGCGCTCCTCCACCATTTTCCGAAGGTCACTCATTAATACTCCTCAGCATCGATGGTGACCCTGTGACCCTGAGCTTGAAAGCTTGGCTCTCCCATATTGAGCAACCAAGCCCTTGTCTCACAGTTCTCACTCGGGCCTGGACCTCCACCCCAAGGTCAAGGACTGGCTGACATAGGGCCCCAAAACAATAGGAGGCCCTTCCTCTCCGCCTCCCCGTAGATGCCCTGTGGGTTGTCCTGTTTTAGATTGATTGGCTATGCAGCAATACCCCCAAGTCAATTAATTAAATTCATTTTATGCAAATGCACCAAACCAGAAAATGTATCCATGGATTTTATTTTATTTTTTACATGTAATTGTTTTATCAATCTCAATTCAGACACAAGCAAATATTGCCTTTTTTTCTAGCTCTTATTCCGATGTTGCAGTTTATTATCTTAAAATTTACTCATAAAGAAAATTGAATCCTACTCAGTTCCCCAGATTGTTTAATCATCTTACCCTATTTCTGTTTCAGTGTGATCTGTTTATTTATTTGTAAATAACTGACAGCAGGGAAGGTGCAAATTAAATGCAAAGCTTGTGACAGAGAATGCTCTCCTTTACATTGAGTGGCGATAAAATAAAAATAAATTATACTCTTACAATAATAAATCAAATGGATGAACGTCTTTGCTTCTATCTCACAATGTAGCAACCTTCACCCCAAATAGAAACTGTGGTGTTAAAAAAAATCCCCTTACAATAAGCTCCTTCTTTTTCTGCTCACTCTGCTGTTTTCAGTCACCTCATTTCCCGAGTTTCACTGGGCCTCGATGTATCATATATCTCTCTGTTTTTCCTGCGTGGCTCTTTTTGGGCCTAGGGTCAGGGGGTGAAATAAAGCAGACCCCCATTTTGAAGCTGACAGGGTCTCCAAAGCCTGAACCTGGGGGCAGCCCTCAGAGCTCCGGCCTGACAGAGGCCGCGTCCAACAAAGGTGCAGTTTGTTACGAGTTTCTAAGGGGGAAAAAAAGAGAGACACAACTGCGAGGGTTATTTGGTGTTCCTTTGACCCTTTAAGCCCCCTGAGATGAAAAGGCTTTCAATTTTTACCAAGGAGGACCACTTCAGCACAGAACACCAGCTTCAAAGCTCAGCAGAAATTTTAATCAGAGACAAATTACTGTATATTGTGTGGTGTACAGTGCTCAACTGCCATAGTTTGAAGGGGCAAGGGGGTGAAAATAGTGTAGCAATACAGAGGTGGGAAATGGACTGAGGTACTGGCTAAAGCTTGCTTAGTCATGTTTTAAGCCATGAAAATCCACTGTATGTTTATGCCAGCTTTATTAAAAGCATTACGCAGAGTCTGGATTACTCATTACATGGTATCTGTAACCATGTATGAGCTGTGAGTTGATCAAAAATAAGTTTACTGGCTGTTTACCGACCCCCAATCATTCAAATAAATTGAAATTCAAGACTGCTGTTACTTTTAGAGTCAACAGAGTCAACTAAACATAGTTGTAAAGACTTGGAGACTTTTGTAGTTTTAAAAGAGCTGTAAAAACCCAACGGCCCTAAAAAAGTAGGAAAAAAGCAAAAATAACCAGAAGTTTACACAGTTTGGTATAACATTTGATCAGTGGAAGACTAGCACAAAGGAAACCACTGCTCTTTGAAAGAATACGTTGTAGAACATCCCAAGCTGACAACAAGCCCATCAGGATGGAACAATGCAAAGTTAAACAAAGTTCAACTTTCGGGCATCAAAGCAAGGTGGAGAGAGCATCGGGGAGCATGTGGCTGCTTTGTTATCTCAGGGCGAGGAATTCTTTACTATCACTGAAGAGACAGAAAATTCAGAAAAACTCGTTATTCAGATTTATATAAGCAAATTTTAGAAAAGAAGGTCAGAATAATCCTAAAAAAAAAATAAGTAAAATGACCAAAGACTAAAAAATTAAAAAATAAGTAATTTTTGGCTTTGGAATGAACAAGTCTGAATCCTGACCTCAAATCACCCGAGATCGTATGGCACGACCTAAGGAGGGCTGTTTAATCACAGCATCCTAGGGATTATGTATGAAAGGGGTTTTTTTAGACAATCAGCCAATTTACTCCTCATTCTTTTGTAAAGCTACTTTAATACATGGGGAGGAATAATGGAGTCCCTGATGAATTTGTAAGTTTATTTATTTATTTATAAAGAAATGAACAGCCTCTAATTTTTATGGCAGTTTATGATAACCAAATTAAAAAAAAAACATAACATAGAATTTATAAATTGACTTGAAAGAAAGAAATATTTCATCTCCTACAACTCAGCCAGAATGTTTGCTCTGCAGATTAGCTGTGTGTCCATGTGGCACACAATCAATCGAACATTTACAGATACTCATGATCTCAAGTTTCTCTGTGTATAAAGCTCATCTGTCCACAGAATCTATTTCTTCCATCCTCTCCACCACTATAGGTAAGACCAAACATATGTCAAGATATGTCATGGACAAGACTGTAGAGATGCACAAGGCTGGAATGGGCTACAGGGCCATCAGCAAGATGCTTGATGAGAAGCTGGTGTAACTATTTGGAAATAGAAGAAATATAAAATGACCATCAGTTTCCCTCAATCTGGAGCTGCATACAAACTCTCACCTCATGGTGTGACGATGATCAGGAGAAAGGTGGTGGATCAGCCCAAAGCTACACAGGAGGAGCTTGTTAATGATGTGAAAGCAGCTGAGACCACAGTCATCAAGAACACCACTGGCGACACACTACACCTTAATGGACTGAAATCCCACAGCACCCGCAAAGTCCCCCTGCTCAAGAAGCCGCACGTACAGACCATTCTTAAGTCTGCCAATGAACCAGACCAAAATCCAATAGAAAATCTGTGGAGGGAGCTGAAGCTTTGAGTTGCTGAAGATTGGGTCCTCCCAAGCAGCAGCCAATGAACCTAAAGGATTTAGAGAGTTTTTGTAGAGTGCAGTGGGCCAGAATCTGAAAACCTCCTGAGATGGGTGCAAACCCGGTGCCAACTATAAGAAATGTCTTAGTGCTGTGCTTGCCAACAAGGGTTTCTCCACCAATTACTGAGTTATGTTTTGCTTGGAGTCAAGAATGATCAAGTAGTTATTTCACTCAATGATATGCAAATCAATTTATACCGTTTATGTAATGTGCTTTTTCTGGATTTTTGGTTGATATTCTGTCTCTCTCCATTAACATGAAACTACCATAAACATTAGAAACTCTTCATTTCTTTGGAAGTTAGCAAACTTACAAAAACAGCAGAGGATTAAATTATTTCCCTCACTGTAAATGTCTGAGGCGGTTCAGCGAATTCCTAGTTTACCTACTTTATCCTAGTCTGCACTGGGAGATGTGAAAGGAAGAACTGATTGTGTGTTGGATTAGACAGACTGAATTTTTCTATAGCTGCAAACTCTGATGATGATTATCAAAAATGATGACAGCTTTATCATATTCAATAAAGAAATCCTGGTAGTTCCAAAGGGCTTATAAACAATTTCTTGCAGCTGCAGTTGTGAAAAGTAGGGAATGTAAAAGTTAAATGAGCTTGCAGATATCTGCCATCTTAAATCATGCAAGCAAATATTAATACAACCACTCTGATTAAAGAAGCATTTTGCCTTGTAAAAAATACTTGCAACACCAGGGTAAGAGAAAAAGGCTGCGAGTGTAACACACTTTATGCCATTTACTAAACATTTTATCAAATTTTACAGAGCCTGCTTAATATTTAAAGCCTTGGTCATACAGCCTAATGGTCCAGGGCAGAAATAAGCTATTCAGGGGTCAATTGTTTTATTAAGATTAATGAGGGGGAGTAAAAGGGTACGTCATATCTGCGCTGCTTTCCCGCTTTCTCTGAGCACTAGTGAGGCATATTAAAAGGAGCAAGTAAGCTTTGCCACTTAGCTTAACTGCGTAAGTGGCTTATGGATGTATTTATCCTGGACACTCAAGGTACATTTTTTCATCAATTCATTTTTCATCAACTGATGAACTCACTTCCCCAACAGGATATATAAATGAATGCTTTAATTCTTTGCTTTAATGCTTTCGTTCAAGTACATTAGATCAGCACAGTAGAAAATAAATGATTATATATACATAACATTTTTTCAGCAGCCTCTAACAGCATCTGTGGGCTGCTATGAATATGTACAAGGACTGGTGATCATAAAAATCAGCACTAAATTTTAATAGTTTCACTTTTCTAAACTTGAAATTAAAAGCAGGACAGCTATTTCTCATTAATCCGTAGCATTTTACCATTATAATATTATTCATTAAAGAGTACTTGCAGCCAAACATTTATCTCCTTACAATAAGAATTCAATAGCAAGCCTGGAAATAAAGCTCCTAATATGGTTTGCTGATGACCAACAGCCAACCAGCAGATCAAACTGTCATGACTCTGACAGACTGATTCATCCTTTGACAAAAAATGTCTATGCTGATGCATCAGAAAGAGGAACAGATGGAACCGGTAAGTGGGTGGTGACAACTGAGAGCTAGTAGGCGTTCATCTCTGCAGACATTTACACTCCATCAGCCATAACCCCCAAACCACACTGATGTCATTGTTGTAATTGCTCTGACACTTCGAAGCTGGCACTAATCCTGTTTGGACAGTGACTTAAACTATATGGAAAGCAGGGACACACTGACTATGTCCATCGGTACATCTGTCCCTACTGGCCAGGAAAACATCTGCTGCATGTAAATGAGCAGAGCTAATTATAGCACAAGTTTTAAGATATGTCTGTAAAAATCCCCTTTTTAATGTTATATGATTCAAATCCCTGCTTAAGCCCACAAAAAGAGAAGTGCCAAAAGGGAACGTTTTTAAAGTGACAAAGTCTGTTTTGCCCACTGATCTAATGTGAAGTGACGCTAAAAATGTTTTCAGTTGAAGCAAACTGACAGGACTTCTTGGGAGAATAGTTTTTAATGTTTCTGACAAAATATGTAGTAAGGGTTGCAGAAAACATGCATGGTTTACATACTATAGTGACTTTGGGTGTTCATCAAAAGTGTGACTTTGATACAATATCTGCCTACATATTCTGAACAATACCATAACAAGCCACTATAATGTCTGTGTTCTGCCATCAATTAGTTCATTAATGTTTATGCATTAGATTTTCATGTAGAGTCCCTGATCTCATAATTGTCAGGTTGAAATTACATAGCATAGTTTTCTAGAGGAAGCTAGACCAGTTAAATGCAACAAATGAAATTAGTCATGAAAAAGTATACAGTACTGCACTCAAAACTTCCTTGATATCGCTGTGGTTGCTAGCAGATTACTGAGGTCACCTGAAGTGTGTATGGAAGATATTTACTGTAAACACTTGCTAGGTACTAAGTATTAGTTTATAAGTGGTTCCAAATATTGTAAAAATGCAATAAAAAACAGAAAAGCCTTCAAAGTAATTGACTAAATGAGCAGTTCTCTTTTAATGTTGTCGGTTTCCAGTTTGGATCACACGTTTTCAAATTTTATCACTGCTCAGCACGTTGTATCTTCCATGCAAACTATAGGCAACCAATCTCCTAGCAATGAAAATAGTCACAATCGCCCTCTTTGTTGCCAGTTTCTCCTACTGACTGCCGTCAACTTCCAGTAACCATTGTTTTTTTTTTTGCCAGATAGTTGCGCACCAGCTTCTAGGCTTGTGTGGCTGGGGCCTGTTTGATTTCACTGTTGACTTTGGTAGGTTCTTAAGTTTAAAACTGAAGGACGCTCAGTTGATCAAGGAGTTTATTTTCTTTATACCAGTGAATGCCAGACTTTCGGAAGCTTGCAACCTATAGTTAATGGTAGTGGGAAGGTTGGATTTGCATGTAGAGATGCCACAGGCAAGTTAAGTTAAGTTAAGTCAAATTAAAAAGTTATCACTGCCATCACAGTCACTAGCCTGAGTTCCTTATGTAGATCAGCATGTCCCTAAATGCTACGTCTATTAGCTTCCTCGGTCTGTGTAGGTTTATAACTTCTTTTACAGAGTAGCTTTAAGATATCTGTGACTATTTGCCACAGGCAACATGATATTATATACATTTTATCTTTCTGCTGGGGATGGTCTCCAAGAGCATTTATATTTACAGGGATGTATTCTTTCTGTGCTATCATGTGCTGATGCAGCTCAAGAAATGGCTGCATACTTCTACTGGAATACAGTCACTTTTTAAGCTACATTGATATTCTGTGAAAATATTAATGATTGTATGAAAGCTGTCAGGACACCTGACAGTCAAAAGAAAAAGAAAAAAAGGGGGGATAAAGGGTTAATAAGAAGTCTGAGTCATGCTGCTGGAATAGGTTTAAGGTACATTCTTGTTTAGTAGAAAGCTTGAACAACAAAGATGTCACATGACAGCAGGTCCAGAGGGGTCACTTCATTTCCACTGGACTGACTTCTCTTTCTCTAGGCAGAGCATAATATAACCAATGTTTTTGAGGGCCATCTTCAGCCGCCATCTTCACAACACGGAAGCCTTTCATGTGTCCATTTCTCTCCTCACCTCAGCCCTTTAATCCTCACCAGCATGCCTGCATGCATCATGACACGTTGACAAGCTGGGAGCGAAGCTGGGAGCGGAGCAGTGTTGTGGTTGACCTGGGAGGCCAGGACAGAGCGGTTTGGTTCACAAAGTGAGAGGTAGACAACAAAGTGCAGCGAACTAAAATGCTCCAAGCCGACCTTTAGCCTTGGTCAGCATCTGCAAGTAGTTGAGGTAGCAGGGGGGAAAAAAACAGCGGAAATAGACCTGTTAACTTGACCCTAGGCTGTCCAGACCATTATAGCGCTCAACAGACGAGTCTAAGATTAAACCACAACTGTGGATATCAAAACTAAATTTATATTTTCTCCTCCTAGATCAGCATCAAGTAACATTTTTATGTATTAATAACTTTATTTGTTATTTATTTAATTACAGGTTGAAGTTTTACCAGATATGGGTCTTGAAGTTCTGGCTCCAGGACTCTTTGAAGGACTTAATCAATGTAAAAACGGAATATTTCTCATCAAATCTAAAATAACACATACCATGTCATGTGCTGATGATTTCACAAAGTGCCACAAACAAAGCCAAAGCCAAATCCAGCACCAAAGACCTTGTATAATAACAGTAGTTTTGTACTGTTGCTAAGCTTATCAAAAATAAGGGTATTATTAAGTACTACAATTATTTACATTTGCATACTTGGTATTTTCTTGTTACTGGAAAAGAAAGCAGATGTAAAACATTATAATTGAGAAATGAAAAGCAATCCAGTCCCCAAAGAAGAAGGATTCAATTCACCCTTTTTTTATTTTTGGAAAGGTCAAAGGTCCTTACTCCATTGGAAACTGTAACATAACACCTTAAATCTCATCCTGACACAAAGTCCTGAATATTTGCAGTAAGCAAAAGTAAGAAACGTAAAGTAAGAAACACTCTCCAGTTTAGGACTTGTATAGATTAGTATTCTAGGGCTATGCACAGTGCTTGTCTGTAACACCAGTCCTGACTGCTGTTTATTACAGATGCTTGGCTTTGGAAACATTAAAAACAATAAACTCTATCGGGGTTTGGGATAATATGCAAATGATCGATATTTCTAATTGCAGAGAGGAATGATTGTCATAATTATGGTGACTCTCTAATGAGTCCACCTGTTGGAATCATGCAGAAAACAATTTTCCACTTGAAGAAACATAGCGTATGTAAACTCTCGTGAAATGTAAAACCAATGGAAGGTCTGTCATGCTCTGGCAGCTGCAGCCTACAATTATGCAGCATCCAGTGATAACGTGAATACCAATCTGACAAAACAGTGCCTTTTCCTCTTTTCTTTCAAACAAGAAAAGTTACACATCGCTCACTAAAACCAGGCACCAAATTCTATTCTGCTACTATGAATTTATTGAAATTTGAAACTCCAGTTCAAACTGAAGCATCCCTGCTGAAGTAGCTGATGCTGCATTTATTAGATGTGTTTGGAGGGCTGTGGGGAATATAAAAACCCAGTGAAGTTTGAATGTTATAGAGTCTGTGGGGCATCATTTCCAGGAAAACAAAATATTATACACCTACTGTAATCCCACTGCTTACTTCAAAGACATGTCCTGAAATTCAGGAGGACAGTTATTGATCCAATTCCTCGATGAATCGGGAATTGATAACCGGACACTTCAGAATGCACTTTTATGTCTTCTCACTTTGAAGCTCTCCACTCCCATGTTTCCAGGGGATGTGATTCTACACAAGAGTCTTTTTAATGTTTGAAAACTACACTCCTCCTTGACTTTACCAGCATTTGGAAGCCTTGTCTGTGCGCATTCACACAAGGCTTAGTGGGAACCCTTGTTTTAAATGTATTGTGATTGTAAGTTTGTGCTGGACGCGACAAAGGACACCTTCCTTTCATTTCAGATGAAGCCGAACAGGTTTCAGGGCAAGATCAGGTCAGGTGTTGTGAAAAGAAACCCCAGGCTTCCTCCTCTCCTCCTTTTATTGTCCTGGACTCCCTGCCAAACCATCATTCTCGATATCCCACAGGGGCCTCTCTAACCCCCAACATCTGTCCCATTTTACCACACCGATGGTAGAGAGCTGGCTAGTATGACAGGCGCACCACAGCACTGGTGCAGGATTTAGAAACTGCTTCCAGACTTCTCAGAGTGCTGTCATCTGTAATTTTGTGCATTTACTTGTTCAATTTATTTGTCTTCAATTTTCCTCAACTAATCGCAGGTGTGTTTGCATCTCTGCAAGACTATTTATGAGGACAAAACACACACAAAATTAAGAGCTAAAGAGAGGTGTTTAGATTACCAAATCTGTTTTTAATCCATCTTGTCCATTATGAAACGCTGCTTTTGGTTTAAATATGACAAACTTTTCACAATAATTGTAAGGAGGAAAAAAAACGTAGGTTAATTTATATATCTGTACTGCTTTGACTAGTTGAGAAAATTGGCCATAAATAGATTTGCACTAGACAAGCAACACTGCCATGTAAGAGATCATAAACTTGTGTAAGTCAAAAACAGGATGCTATATATTTTGTGAAGAATGTTTGGTGTTTGGGGAAGGCTAGAACCTTATAATTGTATTACAGTTTTTCCTTTGGGAGAAAGTACCTTTTCCCCACATGTGTAGTGATAAAATATAGGTCTCCCCTCTCTGGCAAGAAAGGTACATCTGCCCTCTAACTAGACAAGCGGGAGCAGTATAGGACAGAGAGAGAAAGAAAGAAAGAAAGAAAGAAAGAAAGAAAGAAAGAAAGAAAGAAAGAAAGAAAGAAAGAAAGAAAGAAAGAAAGAAAAAGAAGGAAAGATGAACATATATAAAGGATAGCCGAGATAGACAGGAAAAGCGAGCGTAAGGGAGGAGGAGTGGGAATCCAAACCACTGCCTGTACAGTTAGTGGGTTTGGGGTGATTGCTTGAGGGACAGGAGGGAGCTCCATTTACATTGTAGCTGCAGAATAAAAAGCAGCTTTGGCTTGTCAGTTTTCTGACTAGCGTCATGAACTTGGAGATGCCCATGGCTGCACTTTCTACTTCAGCGCAGTTCAATACCTGCCATACTTACCCTTCTCGTAGTCAAAGAGAAAAATACACAGACACATACATACACACCGGGTCCCTCTGGTGTGTTTGTGTTTCTGTTTGTGAGCATTTGTTCCGAATCAGGCACCTGGCATCTTTTGGGAGAGCAGACTTCACCAATGAGGCCCCCTGGACTGTCATATGTCTGGATGCAGACCAATACCCATCACGCCAAGCTGATCAAAAGCAAAGGAAAGTACGAACCTTGAACTTCCCAGTCGAATATGCATCCCTGTTGCCTATTATATTCACACACAAAATCACAGCATGCAACCATATGAATATCCGTGTGTTCATCACATATACCAGAAAGCTATTTTTTTTTCTCCCCTTGTTTTCGGTTAGAATTGAAATTCGCCGCACGTTAAATTGGACCCTCTCTCTCTTTAGACTGCTGTAATACCCCATAGTAGGTATAATCAAAGTAATTACAACGACACACAGGTGTTCCACGCCGCACGCCACTGAACACAGCACACGTCAGTGGCAGTGGATGAAGCAAACATCACGAGAAAAAAAAGAGGAACCCGCTAAACTAATTCAAATCAAGTGTCATTACAGCTACCTTATCAACAGGCAGTAAGTGGACAATCAAATGGCGTTTTCTTTTATTTGGTGCTTAACATGGACATTTTATACAGTGTCTGTTCACATAGCTCTGCTTCTACTTTTTGACAATTTTGATCATCTAAGGCTGGTAAAGTGAGAATAACAGAGGAGGAAAAATGTTTTATTGATACGTACGTGAACTTTTATTGCAACGAAAATGAAAACATGCAAATAAAAGATATGGTCACATGAACAAACTCTCCGTTTGAATCCTCCAAATCTCATCTGGTGAAAAAGAGGGGGGGGTGGAGGGAAAGAGAGAATGCAAGGGGGTCAAAGAAGAGAGAGTTAGGAAAGAGAGAGAGAGAGCGCAAGAGGAGAGAGAAGGTGCAATTACCAAGAGTGTAGTCTGAGGGATCAACTTCACTTCAAAGAGGCT
This sequence comes from Perissodus microlepis, assembly GCF_051167445.1. Classification (NCBI taxonomy): domain Eukaryota; kingdom Metazoa; phylum Chordata; class Actinopteri; order Cichliformes; family Cichlidae; genus Perissodus; species Perissodus microlepis. The sequence goes on along the minus strand of NC_140479.1, from coordinate 23,903,882 downwards.
GGGGCCCATGTCCCATGCTCCACACAGCCACAAGTACCAGTGTAGTGGGAGTAGGTAAACATGAGCAGATCACAAGACTGTTAATAGCAGTCAGATCTGAAGAGGTCTCCACCTTTTGCCTTCCCTGCCTGTCTCTTAGATTCTCCAACAAGCCCTTGCCTGGAAGGAACAGACTCAGCCCGCAATCTCAGCTACTTAGTCTCTGTGCATGTGTGCGCGTAGGAGCATTATCCCAACAGCTTTTTCATATAATTGAACCGCAAAAGCCCACAACTTCATGCTGGAACCTTTTAAATCCTCACAGCATGCTACACCAACAGCTGCCATGCAAACCTCTGAAATATGCGCAATGGTAAATACGTGACAGCACATCATAAAAAAAAATGGTGATACTGCAAACTGTTATATATGTATCTTGTCTTTGTTTGATTGTTTGTTTCACTAGCAGCAGTTATAGAGTACAGTACATCTATCTGCGTGTGTGCACTGCTGCTAAATTATTACAGCATTCACACAGAAAGTCCTGCAGCGGTGAAATATAACCGTTCCAGTATGCAGTGAACTCAATAAGTGGATTTTCATTCATCTTTTTGTGACAACAAAAAAGATACTCTGTGTCTGAAGCCTCGCTCCCTGAAACATGCTGTACCAATTGCAGGCAATGTCGACTGTATGAAAAGTGCACTTAATGCCCACTAATCTGCCATCACTGGATAAATACGATAACGATAGCGATTCCCGAGGAGTTATCGCTGGCCTGACGGCTAAACAGGATTAAATGCTCTGCATTATGCAATGTAGAGAGTGAACAGGAATATTTAGGGATGCAGCACACTATTCACTTCTCTTGACTGGTCTAGTCTTCATTTCCATGTGTAACTACGTTTGCATAAACCACAAAGAGGCTATTTTGGATCACCTGCTGGGTAAAAGCCCCCACTTCTGGACAACCGAGCACCTGCCCCCCTCACTAGCTCCCAATGTATCTCACCTTAAACGTTGACTTTTCCCATTGGAGATTAATGAAGTAGTATATTAACATATAGGATGTATTTCAAAGCAGTTCTTGGACTATCATATCCTCTGCTGATTCTGTGTCAGTGCTGTATCTGATGCATTGAATTAGAGCACATTGACAGCGCTGCTTTTTTCACACCAACATTTGTGGGGAATCAACTGGAAAGGCTGACATCTGTTGGCGGGGATTTGCAACTGCATTTAAGAGGATCTCGGCTGACCAGCGGGGAGATGGATACAGTGTTATTGCACTGAGGTATGAAACAGATTTGGTGCCCTAGAAGAATAGAGCAGAAAACACTTAAAAGAGACACATAGGGCCAAACTCCCACGTCATGAACCAAGATGAAAAGATGCCTCCAGGCTAACCTCACAGCTGAAGCGGAATCACCCTGAGTGCTTTTAGTGTGCTTTTCTCCTCAGATGTCATTTGTTAAGAGACTAAACCCCTTCATGCTTGTGTGAAACTTAATTCCCTGCCCTGTCCTTGAGCGCTAAACTCTCACCCTCTCCCTGACAGCTGGGAGTGACCCTTCTCTTTAAAAAATAAAATAAAATAAAAGCCTTCCTCTCCTTTCTTGCCACACCAGATGTTACTTTTCATCTGTGATTCATCACACGGTTTGGATAAGGGTAAACAAATAGTTACCATAGTTATAATTGCAAACACTGCTTCTCTGGTGGGCTTATCACAGGTCACAGATTACAAAGTTACCAGATAGGAGGGGGGAGTGAAACAGGAGGGGGGGGGGGGGGGGGGACAAAACGGCAACTTTTTCTCTAGGCTGCCAAATCAGCTTGAGCATAATCATGCCTTAAATGATTATGTGCACATATACAAACAAATACATGCATAACCCTGAGTCCCGACCTGTAGGAATGCATGCACTCCGTGGAGCACGATTAGCTGGCCAGCCTCTTCGCTCCTCCAACACAGGAACCTCATTGTGATAAAGCCCAGTCAATGTTTGCCGACACACGTTATCTCCTGTCCCCTCTCCCTGGGCCTCCGGTTGGATCGAGCTGCCACGGCTCTTTACAACGATTTAGGGAATCATTTGTTTTTCAAGGAGCTGTTTACACAATGGCCACCTACCACACAGGGGACAGTGGGAATGGGACAGGAGAGGGAGTCATTTGAAATATAAATCACAACGGTACCCGTTGTTATCGGCACCAACTCCACTTTTTTTTTTTCTTTCCTTCTTTCCAATCTTTTTCCATTCCTTAGTGTGGGATAAGGCGATAAGAAGTGAGATGAGGTTTTGTCATCAGCTGCCAATGTATGTAACAAGTGCATGTGGGGAGAAAAGAGGGAAAGGAAACACTTATCTTCTGTATGTGCTCGTGTGCATGCATGTGCATGTGGAGAAGAGGAGGTGATAAAAGAGAATATTCCTCAAGGAGGATCGATAGTTGTTATTCAGACCTGCATGGGTCCCTCCATAGGAAGCACTGACACTGTCCTAAGAGTCTGCCAGCTGTATTGATTCTAATTTATTTTTAACTTAGTGATGGATATGGGACATGTCATGAGAGAGAGGCATTGGTCAAATAATTACCAACATCTATTCATTAATTGGAAGGGGAAAGAGATAGAACACTCAATATTCATTAAGGCCTGCAAAGACTTTGTAAATGTACTGTCTGACACAAGGATGTCACAGAAAAATGTCGATCACCTAATCACGCAATGCAAATTTGTCCCTGTGAACCAAAGTGCCCAAAAACACCGGCATATTTAACCTGAAAGTACCCTTTACCTCCCCTCCTCTTTCTTTCCAGAGAGGAAAATATATCAGCTTTAAGCAGATTTTGGATTGTAGCAGAGCTGTAATGTATTCCCATGTTCTTACACTAAGTACAATAAATAATGCACATATTATTGACATTAAACATACACTGAATAAGAAAAATGGCCCTGCTTTGTTATTGACCATGCACTACAAGAATTAAACAAACTGCAGTAATAATAAAATACATCAGCTAGCCCACAATGGATGAACATGGTCAAATGATGACATACGAAGTGTAGCAAAGCTTTTTTGTCAGCAAGTATTAAAAGCAGCTCCTGACAGAAACAGATTCCTTGCGAGCTCGGTAAACGTATCATTAATTCTCAAAGAATACAGTTCAGAAAACGAAAAAAAAAAAAACAATAATAATGAGCAGCAATTAAAACACTAGTCTAATTAACCGAGTGAACAAAAAGTGATCGGATGTCAATGTTCTGTATTTCAACCTTGGAAGTTTCAGCCCTCCACAGAATATGAATCTGGCTATTCAGCAGATGGAAGGTGCGGCTGTTGTTGCTGTAACAGAATCAGCATTCTTGTCATACATATGCTGCATAAATATATCATCAAAAAACCTTGTAACCTGCAATAATTCGCTTGATTGGCTCACTGAGTGCAAGTTCCTTTGGTGTGCTTTAAGTCAAACTGACCAAAGTGGCCTATGGGCTCTTGCAGACAGGCCCATGGTTATTGAGTACAATCACAACACTAATTATCCTGCATGCACGCTACTGCAGGGCTTTGCCCTTTGAGAGAAGCAATCAAACTACTGACGAAAGGCTGAATAATCACACTGCACTGAATATGCTGGGCATAGCATGTGTGTCTTTTTGTGTATACTGAACAGCTCGCATTATTTGTCAGAGTTCATCAGAACCTTACGCATTTAACACTGCAGAATCCTTCTCATATATATAACAAATATGGTCATAAACACTGAGTTAAGTTCATGTTCGTTTTTGTTTGTATTTATTTGGGGGGTTAAGACGAGAAAGAAAAAAAATCATTGACCTCCGTGAGCTCTTATCTCGCCTCGTGTTGCATCATAAGCAGTGTTACAGCCTTCTTTTTCCAGCCCAAGCTAGGCCAAGGTCATGGTTAAGTTATGATTACGGTATGATGCACTCAGCGAAGATAAGCAATAAAGAGGTCTGTGCTAAGCCATAAAACTGTCAAAATACGTCACCAAAAATGTCTAATGCAAAAGAAAGAAGGAAAAAAAAAATCTCACTCACTATTTCTCCAATCTTCTTTCTAAGCAATCACGGCCTCAGCTCGGAACAGGCTGAATATTGCAAAAGATGAATATATGTTTAATACTGGTTCTACTACAGTGCCATGCACAATAATGATCAGTTGTTTGGTCTCTGACTAAAAGGCTGACTTTCCCTGAGAGCGTCACATTATACAAGCCTTAGACAATACACTCATTTAATCCCTGGTTGTTTACTGCAGCTCTTCTTTTTCTGTGAAATATTGCTCTAATCTACCAAGCTGGAGAAAGTCAGATTCTTTCTGTAGGATAACATTTCTTTTTCAGTGTGCTGCACACATACTGTACCACATTTACTGTGAAAATAAGCCCACGCTTTTGAAAAGTGAAGCTTCGGAAAAGTATATCAAAATGTACTGTGATGCCCGTCACAAAGAGTGAGAATAAGACAGACAGAGAGCGAGAGGAAAATGTAAGGAAATGTGCTGTAATGTGATCTTCTGGAGTAATAAGGTGTTTCTCGCTGCTATTCATTAAATGTTACCACAAAAGGTCTTTTCCACACTCGAAATTCTAACATTACTCATAGTAAATGTGCCATTAGACTTCACTGGCACCTGCCGTGGTCTCATTTCAAGGTGATTAAGATACTTATCAAATTTATTTTGCAGGAAAAAAAAAACATCAGTAAGAAGAATGTGAATTTTTTCTTTTCACCCCCCCGAGGTCCCTACGGAGACAAGATTTTGACACATTTCCGCACTCGGTTTGAAAGTACTATTTGAAGATGACGGTAAATCACACTCCACCACAGGAGCAATGAAGCAAACTGCACTGGTCCAATTTTTAAGCCTGGCTACCCCTTCACCCCCCCCTCTCCCCTCCCTGTGCACCCCAATCCACTAGTCCAGTGGAGGGAGGCAGCCTAAATGCACCATCAGCATTGAGGTTTGGCTGAGCTGCTACAAGGGTATTATGTTCCAAATTCTCTCCAGCTGGAGTGAAGGGAGGCTCGCCCATCTCCTTTTTTTAACCCATTCCCAATCCTCCAAAAAAAAAAAAAGTAATGGCTTTTTTTTACACTCGCCATTCATCCAGTTCCTGTCTTCTCTTTCTCCATCTCCATAATTCAGTGTTTAAACAATCGGCACCCTAGAAGGAGCGTCAAAAATTTCAGGGGCATCAGAGAAGGCCATGTCGCTGTGGTCAGGAGAGTGATGGACAGAAAAAAAAATGAGACACAGAAAGAGAGTGAGAGAGGGGGGTTTAGAAGAAGAGAATTGAAGAGAGAGAGAGAAAGAGGAAAAAGAAGAGGGCTGCTGAGGCAGGTGCAAACCGTCCACATACAAGGTGGCGATTAGGGTGAAAGTGGCCCTGTGTGAGGCATGAGGAACATCTGTGCCTATTACTGAAGCACACAAAAGACGAGGGGTGGGGGCGGGGTGGCGGGGCCTTGTGTGTGGGGGGGTGTAGGGGAAAAGACTATGGTCTCCAACACAAGCAGGGCCTCACCAAACACCACAGGCTGAATTGCATGGTCCAATTTGAGGCTTTCAGCACTGCTTTTCATTAGCATTTGAAAACACGAGGCAGGAGCTTACTCAGTGAGTAACTCACGGGTTGAAGCAGGAGAGTGACTTAAGAGGTAGGAAGAAGTGGAAGCCCCCACCCTCCCCCTAACCCCCGCGCCCAGTCTGAGACAGATTTCTGTTGAATGGAACATGTTGTGGAGTCACCTACATTAATGCTGCTTAAAATTACGGCTGATTATGCAAAAGTCAGGCTGAAAATAATGAAAGAACTGAACTGAGAAATTGAATTAAGCAATTCCTACAATTTCAGCTGACATAACTGGTGCTGTTTAAATATGATAAAGAAATTGCATTCTCAGAAAGTGTACTATATTCAGAGGGGCTTTTCAGACTTACATGACACTATCATATGCTTAGCTGTCACAACTGCATACTTTCAGCATCTAACCATGAAAGAATTCGCTCTTCAGAGAGAAACGCAAAGCCTGTGATGCACGGCATCCATATGCATCGTTGCATACAATATCTCAGCATGGCAAATGAACGTTCAATTTGACTTAACATTTGGAATAACTGCATTTCAAAGTGTGTCAACCTGGTTCAAAAACACAGCTAATGGATGGCAAAAGCATGAAAAATAAAACACTCGTTCTGGTGAGCGCTGCATCAAACTTGTATAGCGGATTGCACTCTTTTTCAGAATTGAGAACACTTGGGAGGGAGATGTATTACTTATTTAAATGCCACAAGGCATATATCTGTTTGCTTAAATATTCCAATTTATTCTAAGACAGTAAGTGCCTTGCTGGGGTGAATTATAGATGGTAAATCAAGATGCTGAGTTATCAGTTATGACACCATAAGGCTCTGCCTTAGTCAATATGTCTCTATTTGAGTTTGGTAAAATTTAAACAGGGGGGAGTGATGAACAGGCAAGTACATACGCAATTCTGATGTGAGGAATGTAACTTGTGTACAGACAACATGACCCATAGTGTGAAGGCGATACTATGAAAACAGAATCCCAAATTTTCAATCAGCATTTTAAACGTCCAGGAGGGCCTACTTAAAAAAACAAAAAGAAGACAGGCAATAAAAACTGTATCTGCAGCTGATTGTAACCACATCCTATTCTGCTTTACTTTTCCTGGACAGTCGGTGGCCAGTTACTCTCAATTCAATTTTATTTATATAGCACCAAATCAAAAGAACAGTTTCCTCCAGGCGCTTTATAATGTAAGGTAAAGACCATACAACAATACAAAAAAAGCAACAACAAAAAAAAAACCCCAACAGTCATATGACCTCATTTGAGCAAGCACCTTGGTGACCGTGGGAAGGAAAAACTCCCTTTTAACAGGAAGAAACCTCCAGCAAAACCAGGCTCAGGGAGGGGCGGCCATCTGCTGCAACCAGTGGGGGGTGAAGGGAGGAAGACAGAACAAAAAACATGCTGTTGAAGAAAGCCAGTGATTAATAATAACTAATGATTAATTGCAGAGTTCTGTATAAACACATAGAGACTCAAAAGAGTGAGTGAAAAAGAAACACTCATGGGAAGCCCTCAGCAGCTTGGACCTACTGCAGCGTAACTAAAGGACGATTTAGGGTCATCTGACCCAGCCTTAACTATAAACTTTATCAAAAATCTAAGTTTTAAACTGAATCTTAAAAGTAGAGAGAATGTCTGTCTCCAGAATCCAAACTGGCAGCTGGTTCCACAGAAGGGGGCCTGAAAGCTGAAGGCTCTGCTTCCCATTCTTTTTATAAATACCCTAGGAACAACAAGTAAGCCTGCAGTGTGAGAGCAAAGTGCTCTAATGGAGTGATACAGTACTGTCTTTGCCACACATCTGTAAGAACAAATATGAAGCTTTTTACAGCTCAAAGCCAGGTAATCTCTGCTGCGAGGAGAAAGAAAAAAGGTGTTCAATATATTTTACCGTTAAAAAAATGCTGTTAGCCTAAGGTATCAATTTAAGCACCTAAATATTAATTTTTGTTCTAGGTCACTACTCACATAGTGTATACTTTTGCACTATTTATAAAATTCCATTTAAATTTTGAAACATTAACTAGTACACTTGAAGGCCAACCTATTACCTGATTAACTAAAATAAAAAACGACTTCATCCCTACATTTTTGGGGGGATGAGGTAAATGGGAAATCTTTTTTTTGGACACATTTCTGTGAAGAAAGCAAATGAAATAAAAGCATTATAAAGCAGCTATACCGAGTTATTATGCACAACGTTACACAGTTACACAAATTCCACTATTTCTGACCCTCAAATAACACCTCGGGTTTTATTGCTGATGGATGAGAATGCAGCTGAAATTAGCAGGAAGAGCCTTTTATTTTTCTTATATGCATTTGCTTGATCTTGAACTAAATGTGTAAAGACATTACAATACATTATGCATGTTGCAGAAGTAATTTGATGCTATCTGATGAAATTCTGCATCAGCAAACATTAAAGAAGGCAGGGTCAAAAGGCTGGTCTGATTAGTATGAGTGGTCTCGAGTATGACCACTCACACTGAAGCAAAGAAAGATCAACAAGGAGGCATGCTTCTTCAGATGCCATTATGCAGTGTGTATTAGACTATTTGTGAAATTACACCATGACAGCAGCGAAACATTAAAGGAGCTTTAATGTTTTTTGATCGCTGGAGTACCTGCTTTCAAAGCGATTCAGGATTTCAGGGCACATAAATGTTTGATATGCTGCCGGAGTGATGCACATGTGCTTTCTGAAGGTCATCAGATCTAATTGTCAGATGGACCGAGTTGCCACAACAAATCCCCCCAGGGCTCAAAAGAAGCTAGATATGAGGATATTGCGGAGCATGTTTCCATGTTTACTGAAAATAAAGCAAAGAGGGCATTTGGGTCAGAAACTCTGAGGAAAAGTCAAAAGAATTTACACATGGCAACACGTATATTGACAAACGAGTCACTTTCTGCCTTAAACATCTGTGAGGATATGTATGCATTAACACTTCTGTCAGTGGAATTCATATGCACGTCTCCAGTTGCAGAAGGGTAGCAGTTACTTGCAACCTTGCATAATGAATGTGATATCTGACATCTCCGGCAGTACAGCAAAGTGAGCACTATTTCATTTATTACCCAACATATGATGTAAATGCTCAGTGGTACACATTTAATATGATGTGATTGTACTATTGACACCCAACAGACCAGCGGCGGAGGCTGATTTGTTTAATATTGAGTTAGGAGAATTCTATTGACTTTACTTTTTTACTCATCTGCTCACAAGATGAAAACATATCTTCCTACCCAGAAGCTCTGACCTAATATTCCTCTCTAATGTTTTTCAGAAGGACACGCTGTTTTGCGCGTGTGTGTGTGTCTGTTTTGTCCATTCAGAACTTATATCGATATAAGCCAGGCTTAATCCTTTCACTCTGATGGCTCCAATGACAGCAGCACACCATTAGATAAGAGGTCATTGAACTGCAGCAGCCACCTCTTCATTCAGAATAAATGGGGTGCACCAAGAGTGCACCTTACTATGTGCCACATTGCTCTAGTCATAATGAAAATGTAATGCATTTTGGTTTCCAGCCGCCATCACTGCTGCAGTATTGACAGAACAGATACTGCAGATATTACTCAAATAACTTGCCCGATGTTTTTTCTAGAAATTATGCACATACAAAAGACAAATTTCAGTATTTGGTATGAGTGAACTTACTCTCCGGCCGCCTCTGTTTGTGAGTACACTGCTTATATATACACTTTATATTCAATTTTTCAATTCAATTTTATTTCTATTGCAGCAATTCACAACAACAGTCCACTCAGTGCCCCTTATATTGTAAGGTACAGTCCCCAAAATAATAGAGAGAAAACCACAAGAATCACACAATCCCCTGGGTGCAAGAACTCAATGGTAGGAAGGCAGAACTCTTTTCTTGGTCAGAGGGCTCTTCCTGGTAACAGGAATTATTATAAGTATTTTACATTAACAATGTGGAGATACTTTAGTTACCTACCTACAATGTCTAAATCAATAATAAGATGGTCAAGCTAAGAATATTGTGGAGGAAAGCCAATCAGGGGCAAATTAGGAGCGAAAAGTCTTTTCAAATCTGCACAACTCTTGTGAGCGACCTATTTTGATCTCAAAATGGTGACCGTTACTGAAGCTTGAGGGGTTTTTACACCAAATAGGTGTACCACCTGAAAGTCCATCAGTCATGAGGCAGGCACCTATCAAAACGCATCAGACTAATGTACTTTCCTATATCTTGGCACAGCATGACCATATGGAACTACACACATTTCCGTTTGCTTGACTAACCAGTCAGATTAAAAGAAGTGAGTAGTGTGAGGAGAAAATTCCTTCAAAATCTCATATCCACAGGGATGTAGCTTTTTCTTTCTTTCTTTTTTTTGTGCTCTGTCTGTCTCCTATCTCTCTGAGGGACATGAAAAACCAAAGACCAAAGAAAACACTGATTGAGGCACAGCTGAAACATGCTAATGCCCTGATTTTGTTTTCATTGGAGGGCTCCCTGGCTGTGGCATATCATTTGATTTTTGCATGCATCGAACCGCTCCGTGTGAACTGTCACAACATGTGTTTCTGTCTGTTGATGCCTCACCAAGCACCTCTCTTTGAGCAATCACCTGGGGACAATGCTGGATGTTTGTTTTGGCAGAAATCCCATTATGCATTCATGTTCATTTCCTTTGGTCCGAGCGGTGGCCCTGCATGTCATTGTAAACTAACTAAAAATACAATATGCATGTACTACAGGCCTACGCCATGCGAAAGACTCAAAGACCCCCACCATCTTTCGGGCGCTCAAAAAACCCAAAGCAATTTGCAGCAAACTAATTATGATCCAATTTTGTTAGCTTTCTCTCATTGTCTTAGGTATTTGCTACCCCGTCCTTTAGTCTTGATGGTTTAAGACCTGGCCTATTAAAACAACCAACACTTTTAATGACAGCATGTTAACGTAGCACAAAGAGAACATCCTCCTTTGCCTTTTCTTCATTTAAATTCAATTATTACCGAGAACAGTTAGACATCACGGAAATAATCATAATGAGGGGTGTGCAGAGGATGAAGGTGTGCAATAGTCGCATGGTGACATCTTTTGTTCTGTTTTTTTGGATTGGCAAGATAATAGCGAGGGCTGCCAAGAGGGGGGCCGGGAAAAGTGGAGCTCACCACGCAGGTTATCTTTCATGCTGTACAGGATAATCACTGAGTGGTGAAAACCGGGGAGCAGCAGAGACCTATCTTCGTGGAGATCAAGGTCAAAACAACTCAAAGGAAGGTGGAAATTCAGTTTCAAAAACACTCACAGCTGCTTGCAACATATTGATCTAGAGCCTCTTCCCTCTACCACCAAAGTCATTTCTCTGATAGACTCTGGTAGAAATACATTATTTTCTTGTCATAGCCACCACAATGGATCACTGTTAAGAGTATACGGCACTTATAGAGAGAGGATAGGGAGGAATGTTAAGAGCTTGATTGGCTTTATTTGAAATAACAATTCACTGAGTGACCTATGCTTCCCATCAGTCCCGCGCTAGGTTCCCATTTCGCAATCTAAAATTTCCATCAATCACAAAGCGGGACTACAACATTAAGAGGATCAAGAGCTGGATACGTGACAAAATTAAAACGCCAGATGATCTCAACAAAACCACAATTTGTCAGGTGTGGAATTGCTATAATCAGGGTTTGGGGATAGGTAAATGTTACATGCACAGTCATCTTGCCTTTAAAAATGCATAGCTGGTTTATACGTGGAATCACTCTGCAGAAACTTTACTCAGACAGATCAATAACAACGCCTAGCACTGAGACCTCTAAAGCATTGCAGTGAGCTCAGCCACTGATGTATCTGAGCCAAGTGGCCTTTGCAACAAAGGAATAGCAACTCCCTCTTATTCCTTTGATTTATGCCCTTGGAAGTTGGTACACATTCCCACCAAAGTCTAACTATTTGATTGAAGTATCTGATGTTAAGCAAAATTGTCCTTAATTCACGAAGAGTTAGAGATCAAAGCATATGAGACAGGCTTAAGAGAATGATTATTTTGCATTTGATTTTAATTCCTTCAAAGTGATAAAACTCACTTCAATGCTTATTCAATAGTGATGAACGTCAAGCATGTTTATAGGGCTCCGCAGTGAATCAACACTGTGTTATTTTACTGTCTTAAAATCATTTATTGTTCCTCTGTGCTTTATTCCTCTAAAGCTGACTGACTGTTGTATGTTGTTCAGATGTTGTCTCTCTGAAGTCCTCCACCTCTCCTCCTTTGTTCTGAGCACAAATCCTTTTTTGATTATCCAGGCAACAGAGTAAGGTCTCGACCCCACTTCCCTATTGGTGTTTCCTCCATGTTTGATTCCCGTCTCCCTCTTCGTGGATTATTGTAATACTTGATACATTTGCTTTGATGTAATAACTATGTGCAACTTGCAGTCAGAGCTGAATTTGATGGTGCAATGACCTGATAGACAAGACACAGCATGTGCCTAGTGTATTTATGTTTCCTGTCTTTTTGTTGTTGCTAGGTTATTTTTTCCCTTTCTTTCCCCTTAAATTTAAGGTGTAACTTAAATACTATACTAATACTTAACTTTGCAATTTGCAGCATTTAGTTCAGATTTATTGCAATTGGCTTAAATATTTTGAGGACCCATTTAGCAATGCACAATACACTTGCATTATCTGCTCAAGTGGACGGTTTTAATGAATTTGTTGAAGTTATCTTATTGAAAATTTTCCAGTAGAAAAACATTACTGACATGAGTGAGTACCTCGTCCTGCTAATTAATAAATGTTAATTAGATGAAGGCAAATCAAATTATCTAACTGTGAGATAATTACTTACAAAAAGCAAAGTACAATGAACACAATTTCAAAAGACTGTAAACAATTAGTGACGTCATGCTACTATGACAATACGAACCAGCCCTTCCTTTATCATCCTGTTGAACATATATATATATATATGTATATTTACACATATATATGAACTCATCGGACACTTTATTAGATACACCTGTTTGTCGTAAAGATTTAACAAGGTGCTGAAAACATTACTTAGAGATTTTAGTTCATATTGATACAGTGTCTCCAGATGTGTCAGCTGCACATCCACCAAGCAAATCCCTTGTTCCACCACATCCCAAAGGTGCTGTATGGGATTGAAAGCTGATGACTGTAGAGGCCATTTGAGTACAGTGAACTCAATGTCATATTCAAGAAATGAATTTGAATTGATTCAAGTTTTGTTATCCTGCTGGAAGCAGTCATCGGACATTGGGTACACTACGGTCATAAAGGGATGGACCTGTTCAGCAACAGGTAGGCTTTGGTGTTTACATGACACTCAGCCGGTACTAAGGAGCCCAAAGTGTGGCGAGAAATTATCGCTCACAGCTTTGCACCATCAACAGCAGCCTAAACTGTTGATACAAGGCAGACAGGGTCCATCCTTTTGAGCTCACACATTCTGTACACATAGATATATACATGAAAACCTGATGATTTTTAAGGGGTTTTTTGTTTATCTTTTCTCTCTTGTTATATTTGCATGTTCAAAATAAAATTCTATCTATTCTTTCACATTGTTTACACCAGATTTTGACCCTACCATCCAAATGTCACAGAAGAAATAAAGACATATCATACGAGAGAACTGTCAGCTGACAGGAGTGGCACCAGGTGCTGGTTTTCTGCTGCTGTGGCCCATCGGCACCAAGGTTGGATGTGTTGTGTATTCAAAGATGCTCATCTGGAGTGATTATTTGAGTTACGGTTGCCTTCCTATCCTTTGACATCTGAAATAAACAACGCGTTTTCAAATAGATAGCTGCCCTAGTAATATAATATATTTTGGGGGCAGTTATATTTTATAGTGTGTTAATGAATGCAGCTTATTAACCAAGCATGTTCCTGTTAACGGATAACTTAGCGCTCCATCCTGTCATATATATAAGAGAACTTTGGGTTTTACAAACTAACATGGCAGCAGCAAAAATGCTAACATCAGAACCTCAAAACCACTGGGTGAGTCATGCTAGCTATGTCCATGTTTCATATGCAATTCCTACTGATTGGTAAACCCAATATTTTTGTTAACGGCCGTGCTGAAAATGTACACTTCAAACAAATCTTGACCGCTCCGATAGAAATATTGTTTCTGACCATAAATTTAAGTCAGCCAACAGGCCACATCATGCAAACTTGGTGGTGGCCAAGACCAGACTCTTCGGAGATGAGAACCATGGAAGAAACACGACACATTTTCACTGATTTGCTTAATATTTATGAAACATACCAATGTTTAAATTTGACAAAATTACTTTATCAAAATTTAGACAATTTGAGAAGAATACAGTTTTTCATGTTTTGTTTTGTTTTTTGTTTTTTGTTTGATTTTAGGAAGGAGATGCAGGAGATATAATGACAGTGATGTAAGCAATCACTCTGTGAGCTTTTGTCCATTGCTTCACAAACACACATACACTTACCGACACACACCGGCAAGCAGCTTTCTTCGCCAGAATAATTGCGTGCCACACCTGACTGTCAAGCTATGTCGGCGTCTCGTTAGGGCTTGCATTGGCTCTGTCTTAGTTGGTAGCATCAGGAAAGGTCAGAGTGGCAGTGTCTGCACTGTCACACTAAGTGCAGACTGGAAAGACACAAGGGGCTCTGCCCTGAGTGCCTGCCAGATCCTGGGGCGGCTGGGAGGGGTCCATTCTTTTTTTGTTTTTGTTTTTTCCTACAGACAATTTAAAGAGGATTGAATCTGTTGGTTACAACTGGTTGTAAACGATATGGCAAAAAACTGTAATTTTAAAAATGTGTGGGGACAAGGATCAAACAAATTTTGAATATGTCTAATGTGAATTGGAATTGTTATTGTACTCATCATGTGCATGATTGTCTTTTGGGGCTTTCAATGGTTTCTTTGAACTGTTTTTTTTTTTTTTCAGGATGAAATGATTGTACAACATATGTCTTATGACTTTAACAAACAAGAATCCAAGAATCGGGTCATCAAGTTTGAATTTATTTAAGATTTATTCACAGGGTAAAGGGTATACATACACCCCCACTAACCTCCCTTTCCGAGTTGCACCTTGATCAGAAACCTTTGCCATCATTAAGGTTGTAGCCTAACCCTAATTCTAGATGGCTAGTTGATTACTGTTCTTAACAGAAATTGTAGAGTTCATTTAAATTTTTTGGTTTCTTAGCATGGCCCAACTTTCTCACTTTTCAATAGAATAAGAAGGCCTTTCCAGAAGCTTAATGTTAGCCTGCTTTATCCATTCCACAACCAGTTTTTATGGGTGTTTAGGATAGTTCTCTTGTTGAAACATCCAAAGGTTTCAGCCATAAAGCTTTTGATTTGAGGTGAAGTTGCAGAATTGAGAGGAAGCCCTCCTTCTTTATTATTCCATCTACATTGTACAATGCACTAGCAAAACAACACCAGAGCAGGGTCCACCACCATGCTTTTGACTTTATGCTTTAAAGATGTATGCTGTACAATTCTTTTGTACAGCATACAAATATGCTGCATAGTGGTAAAATTATCAAACCAAAATAACCAGTAAGTATTAAACTAGCACCCTCTCGTAATAAACTGGGACTAAGACTGGGCTCAGCTTACTTCATACTGCCGTACCTTTAAGTCCTATTTAAAAAATTGTGTCCCTCACACACTTAAAGTGCTGCACACTGTCTACAGCAACTCAGACTTGCATTAGGAGTCCTGAATGTGTTTTCAGTTTGAATATGATTAAAAACAAAAGTGGATGAAGGCTGACAGGTGGAGAGACACCAACAGGAAACCTCACTGATGTCTTGTCTAATGAATCCCTCTGATACGTGTCTGAACTCTTTGTCTTAACGGAGACAAAAAGCTAGACCCAATTTATTTCCCTCAATTGCTAGCCTTTCATTTTCTTGACTGGCGCCTGTGTGCTTATCAACTGCAGAACTATTAGCCGTATCAAATCAATGTGTTCATTGCTCTCTCTTGCCTCCATTCCTCTCATCTTTTTTCTCCTCCCATCCTTTCCTCCCTCTCCCCTCCTCTCACTCACTCTTTTTCTGCCAGACAGGTCAGATATTAGAAACCTGTATTATCAGGTCCTCCCAGGATGCTGGTGGAAAAGTTGATTTGCAACGCCCGATTGAATCTAGTTATCCTTCATCCCTTTCCAACCCCCAGCAAGCTGCCCCAGCAGACAGGAGCCCAATGGCCTATCTACACTGAGATGCCAAGGAATAAAAATATCTATCTATAGAAAGAGGGGGAGGAAAGCAGGGAGAGAGGAGACAGAGAGAGAAATGAAGAGAGGGACTGAGTGTCGGCCCACATGTCACAGATTTGGACAGCTCATGGGGGGGGGGCTGATGTAGTCCTTGCCTCTTCCCATTCCAGCTCCAGTTCCATCCCCTTTGTAAACCTTTATCTACTAGCATTATACAGCCATTTATCAGTCAGCAAACAAAACATGTCACACCCCTCATCCTCAGTCCCACCAGCTCACGCCACACACACAGACACAGACACACAGTGTAAAGCAAACCTTTCAGACAAAGTTAGTCGAACGCCTGAAACCAGGCAAGCAGAGCAAAGGTCACAGAGGCCATCCATTAAACAATTGTAACTTGCGCTAATTGAACCCAGCAAGTGATAAAGGAAAATGGAGAAAAGAAATACTTATCTGTTGACTGGGCTGCCAGGACTGAGTGGCCATCAGTGGCACAAAGAGAGCTATTGTGGCTTTATCTTGGTAAATAGAGGGAAAAGTGAGCATTGGCTGCAGAAGCAGGGATGAAGGAAAGACAGGGGAGCTGGAGAAGAAAAAGAGGGAAAAAGATAGAAGTGGGTACGCTGACTGATGAGGAGAGTGAGGAACTGTGGCTGGTGAAGTAAAAGGCAAAGGATACACAGAGTGGCAGGAGAGGGCAATAGCTCCAGAAATGTTGCCTTCATTAAGAGGCAGTAGGATGGCGAATGTGGGGTGGGGGTGCCCGATTTGTGAATGCAATTACTGTAGACCTCCCAAGTCCCACTACCGAATTGAATCAGCACAGTGGTGGCAACTCAAGTGCCTAATTTCATTCTGTATGCCGTCCATTCAGGAGACAAAACGGACAATTAGAGTAATGACGATGGCAGGTGTCCTCACATAAAGAGGTGTCACCGAAAAACTTCTTTGCAAGAGTGATGACTATGACAAGAAAAACACGGAGTCGCAAAGAAGTAACTAGTTTAGTGATCTGTACACAGCTACAGCAACACAGCCAAAGATGTAAAAGGACAGCTGTCAATGGAGAAGCAGATGTCACCGGGCCGGGAATCCGTTATTTGGACAGGGCATAGTGAAGTCTCGTCTTTTGACTTTAATCTCAAACAGAGTTGCTCCCTTTAACAAATTCTCCCCCGAGGGACCTCTTTAAGATATTGGCACGGGTCTACCTGCAATTAAAGCCACCAAAACAAACTCTATTACCACCAGCGTGTCTTTGGGTTTTCCTGCAGATGCCTGCCGACATCCGAGCCAAACGATGTTTGACTTTTAGGGCTTGGAAACTTTTAATGGAGTTCATTTTGCAATCAACCTGGCTGGGGAAGCCAAGTGAACTCTGACTTTGTCATATTGATCCGGCCCAAAGTGTTTACTGGCTGAGGTCACCAGAAGCCCTTCTGCAGCCTGCAAAGGGGTCAATAATGTCAATACAGTAAATTAGGTAATTCTGCTGTAAAACATCCCAGGATGGTCAATTTCCATTTTAGAGAACTTTATATGTGTGACATGCAATTACGTCCACACGTCAACATGTCAAGTTGTAACACACTTCCAGAAGACAGAGAGAGATTGAATCTGGACCATGCAGAAGGATGTATATCTAAAGGGACCGATCTATAAATAAACAAATCGCCTTTTGTCAAGTCCAATGATATATCACTCCCCTATAGAAAACAGAGGATTAGTGGCATTTAACCCTTTAGACAGACTAGGGTCAGCTGGAGTTGAAAGCAAATGAAGTGTACTTATGCAGAATTTATAGCTGATGTCTCAAAGACCTTCAACAGAAATCGGTTCAAATAGTTCAAAGTCATGTTGTTATACTGTCAGCTGGGCACACTTGATTATTGGAAGCCTGTAAACATACAAACAAAACACAAATGGAAGAAATGGGTGTAAATTCCTTTTCCACATCCAAGAAACACACGATGTACCGTCTGAAGGTCCTCTTCCTGGGAATTTTAACCATAAGGCACTTTATTTCCTGCACTCTGGTGCATTTTTATTCACCCATTTGTGCCTTTTCTGGACTAATTTATTGAGAAAGTGCTTTTATTTATGTGAAGGAAACACAAAAATCAAGAACAGAGTGACAATTGGAGGCTACCAGTTCTATATTCATCCTTCTGTGGCTGACTTTTCACATTTTCTACTATTCATGATTTTTGTTCTTTATTTGAGAAAGACTTAATTTTAAATGTGCATGTGGCATTTACATCAATAATAAATGAACCCAGTATGTTTAAGTATGTCATAAAGCTCTGAACTCTAATAACTTATTTGTTTAATAAAAAATTGTGTATATGTTTAAAACTTGTTGTACATTTAACATTTCCGTTATGATTAATTAGTCAGTAAACCTCTGTTATTGAAATGATTGCAAAACAATCCCTGATCATCACTCCTCCATCACTGTGCATAACATTTGATATGATGTGCTGCAATGTTCTTTTAGAGAGAAGAGCCTTCTCCGGGTAAACCTTCCATCTGACCTTTAGGTGGCTGGGATGGCCACACTTGGAAAGATTGTGGCATCGTGTTAACACACACCCAAATGCTCCTGACTAGCAAAACTTCTGCTTTTATAGAGCTGCTCACACTTGCCAGTGATCAATTAATCAAGTGTATTTGATTAATACACTTGACTAATCAAATACACTTGACTGCTCTTAACTGCTGTGGAAGCAATGAAGCTGAAACCTTTCTTAATTGCACATATAAAAAAAGAACCACAAATGATGAAAAAAATACCAACAAAACATTATGAAGCAGGTTTACTTTATTAACACAAACTGGGTTTCAATTGGGTTGAAATAGGTAGCTGGATATAATGTATACTCCCATATTCTTGCTACATAGCAGTTTAAAAGAAACAAGAGCTGCAGACTTGAATAAAGTTGTGCTGGGGTTCAAAGGTCACAAGCGTATTCCACACATATCGATTACAAAACAAGTTGCAGTGAAATGAGTGTGAGTTCCTTTGTTTCTAATGGGATTTTCAGCTTCACAATGTATACTATTGCAGGTGAAGGTGAAGGCACTTTGCAGAGCTTAGAGTTTAAAAATCAAAAGTATAGTTAACTTTTCAAGCACATTCACAGTCCAGTTTCGCGTGACATTTCACACAGTCTCAAAGTGTGCAGAAAGGGTTTTTATACAGACCCTTGCACACCTGAATGGATAACTTGACTTTATCTCCAACACATGAATGCAGCAAGCATGAATTAGCCTAAAGTGCCCATTTAAATTAACATCTCTAGGCCATCGTTTTTGTTTAATATTTTACATCTGTGCTTAAGCTGTGTGCTTCTCTCACTAAGGTCTCAGAGGCAGTTATACAACACTTTTCATGGTTGTAGCAGGTTATGTTCCAATCCACAAGGCCACATAAATCAAACAAAAACAGTCTAATAGTTATTATAACTCCCGTTAATGTGCTATAGAGTGAAGAGCAGGCAGTATTGTACTTAACTGCAGTCAGTTTGTTGTGTTTTGTTTCGCCGTGCTGCAAAAGTGCAGGGAAGGCCTCTTAGTCTTAGAAAGTAAATGATTGAAACATCAGTCATGTGCTGTAAGGTCATTGAAAAGTCATCATTTGTGCTTGGGAACAAAGAGAAACAACAATAGCAAACACACACTCCGGGGAGCACACAGCATAATGTAGGCACTTGAAGGCATACAAAGAGGTGAAGAGCAAGAAACACTGAAAATAATTTACATCAAAAATCTACATGAAGTTACACAACAAAAATACAATAATCACCATAAAGAACAGGAAATAACTTCTGTTTACTATTTTATACATAAAAATTAGAAAGCCACTTGGATTTTTTTGTCAGTGAGTGATTCATGGCATTGTTTTTGTCATCCAGGAGCTGGATTGATCTGCATTACATCCGTCCCATTTCTCTCCACGTCCCTTCAAAATTGTGCTGCAACTGTGAGAAAAATAAAGACAGAAATAAAACAAAAGTGCCACAATTTTCTGAAAGCCAGCAGTGGGTATTGGCGAAGCTAACAGTTGTATGGCTTGTATAATCATAGGAAATGGTGGGAAGGTGGACATAAGCATCAAGCTTCTGTAAAACACTGGAGACTGACATCGCACCAGGCACTCTGAGATGGAAGTCCTGGTAGGGCCTATTGGCTGATACCACAGGGGAAATAAACTGTCTAAAATAGGCACAAGAGCAGGAAATGGATTTTATTGGAGAACTAATCAAGGGGGGGGGCATTTTAGTGGGGCACAATTTAGATTTTGATTGGATTCCTACTGAAGTTTAGGTTATCAATGCATCTCATACTAGGGGCTGTAATTTGATCTTTCAAGTCCACGCGGTGGGCATGATGTATGTCCTAGTGCATGGCCCATGACTGCTGTGCATGTGTCTGTTACAGCTGCATGTGTGTGGGTGGATGCCAACAGGTATGTAGGTTATGATTATACTAATAATAATGGATTGGATTTATATAGCGCTTTTCAAGGCACCCAAAGCACTTTACAATGCTATTATTCATTCACTCTCACATTCACACACTGGTCGAGGCAGCTACGGTTGTAGCCACAGCTGCCCTGGGGCAGACTGACAGAGGCGAGGCTGCCATATCGCACCATCGGCCCCTCTGGCCAACACCAGTGGGCAGTAGGGTAAAGTGTCCTGCCCAAGGACACAACGACCAGGACAGAGAGCCCGGGGATCGAACCGGCGACCTTCCAGTTACAGATGCGCTTCCCAACCCCCTGAGCCACGGAAGCAAGTATTCTGGTGAAACCCGTATGCTGATTTTCAACTTTGCTGCCATCATCATTCCTATAACCACTTGAGGGCTTTGCTACCTGAACATGAACAGATGCTGCGTTTGAAAGCTGCTGTGTTTTGAAAGGTCTTGTTTTGAAGTTCAGTTTTAGATTATGAGATTAGTCCCCCAATTAAACGATATCTGTAGGAAGGAGAAAAAAAATCATTTTACGGATGCCTGACATGTACAAAAGAACAAGAAAGTGTCGAGTACAAACGGCAATTAATGAGCTCACAGTGACACGTTTAAAGATCAGCAGAACCATTTTGCTTTTCATAATAATTAAACCAGAAAGACTTTTATCGAGTCTGTCTTTTAATCAGGATTTCTTATTGCTGACTTTAATCAATGAAGATTCACCGCAGCTCAGGGGAAGAAGTCATTTTATTGACTGACTCGCTTATAATTGTAAAATTAAAAATGTAGCATTTTTTATTAAATAAGAAACACACACTGGAAATGTTTTTTTTCCTAATATCGTGTGAAAGTGAATTTTGATGCAAGCATTTGTTTCTCTATGATTTGTTACTGATGCTCCGAAAACATGTCATTTTCCTGTGTAGCCCTAAGGTGAAAAGGTTTCTGTTATGGGTATGACTGATAAAAACACTGCAGGCATATAGTAAAAGAGAATCATACAGTATATAGCACCTTAAGCTACTTTCTGTGGATCCAATTCACAACTGAAAGAGAATGCTCAAAACGTCTAAATGGTTGCAACTTTAATGGCATGCTGAATTTTTAATTTCCTTATTGTGTTGTGTTTCTTCACTCTGCACTCTAACTGTCAGAAACTATAAAAGCTTCAAATATCTGTTTGTCAGTATAGCAGCTCGAATTGTCCATGTTGGAAAAGTAGCAATAATTTAATCTGAAATTGCATAAATATGAATCCATGCCAGATTGATGAGCCAGTGTTACACCAGTATGCATATATGTATGCAAAATGTAAAACTTCTACACACTTTGCAAAGCTGTCCAGTGGGCCAGATTAGACCTGTGGTAGGCCACAGTTGGTTCATTTATTAAAAAAAAAAAAAAAATCACATTCAAAATGACTTTTTGTCAACAATCTATTCAGAATAGCTCATTTTGCCTTAGTAGTTCTCTTTCAGCCTTGTGAAGGATAAATATAACAGTCAAAATCCAGCACAGCTTGGCAGTTGGAGACAATAATTTAAAACTGAATAAGCAATGAATTGGCAGTTACCAAACAATGTAAATGCACATCTGTGAACAGTGTGTAGTGAGTTCATTTTCATTTGAATATTGGCTTTCCTTTTTAGTTGTGCCATACCGTCAGGTGTTATGAAAAGTGGTTTTTTTATCGAATTCGACATCTGGTGTGGTGACTAGCAATATCTGAACCCAATTTAGGTTGTAATAATGTTGGCAAGCAAATAGCATTCAGTTCAGGTTTTGTCCAAAGAAGTGCGTTTCGCCAAACTGTTGGTGGACTGGCCTGTTACACAGCGTGCGCTAAATCCACCTTGCAGGAAGTCTTTATAATAATAGTTGGTGGTTTAGAAATTCTGAAAATAAAGTGATGATCTTTAGTATTGTGCAAAAGTCTTA
Organism: Perissodus microlepis; assembly: GCF_051167445.1. Lineage (NCBI taxonomy): Eukaryota > Metazoa > Chordata > Actinopteri > Cichliformes > Cichlidae > Perissodus > Perissodus microlepis. The sequence continues at coordinate 23,881,606 of NC_140479.1, read as the reverse complement.
AGCTACCCCTCATTTATTTCTATTTTACTACAAAAATGGGAAGTATAGCGATGTATTGAAACATTTGCAAACATACATTGAAATGCAGTATATAATGCTAAGGCAGAGCTTCTTCAAGAACATCGCAAAGCTCTTAGGATGTTGGCTGACCTGTTACCACTGATTTTCAGTCTAGTTCTTGTGTAATTTGGCATACAACAGCCTTTTCTCTGTTTCTCTTCCTTAAGAATGGCTTCTTGACAGCAACCCATTTCTAATGAGGCTTTCTAATGAGGCAGTAAATGGATCAACTTAAAAGCCATATGCATCTTTCAGGTCCTTTGTCTGGTCTTTGCTATGTTTTTTTCTTATTTCTTAAGGTTGTGATTTTCAGACACTCTTCATCTGCCATCTAAAGATGCCACTGCCACTTCTTCTTTTGTTCTCCATTTTTCCAGCTTCCTCAGATTTTTTTAAGGGCACACTGCACACCACTTTAAGATATGCCATATTTGAAGTAAACTGGTCATTGGGTATCACCTTGTTGTTGTAAAAATACTGTGTGTTGGGTTTTGGGGTTTTTTTTTTTCTTTTATGACAGTCTAATAGTAACAAAGTGCCTAAAGATGCTATTTAAATTTGGTTTTTACAGCTAAGCTGTCTGTTATGTGTAGACAAACACTGATTCGTCCATTGAGTTAGGTGCCTTTTTCATGCTTGAGTGACTCATAGGTCCGTTTTAAATGGCAGTTTTAAAAGGATGCAAGGATGGATTGGAAATTAGTGAAAAAGCAGCCAGTGTCCTACAGAAAGCCTGGGAGTATTACTCATGACCAAGAAAGTATGGATCCTGGGAAGAAGAAATGAGGGGTGGCTCAAGACTTTTGCCCATGACTGTAAATCTAAAGTAAACTTGGCTTCTGGAGATTTTGTGTTGTGCAGTTTTCTTTAAGATGCTAACATTTTTCTTTTCACACTGAAAAATACTCATAATATTCAGTTATGATGAGATAAAGACCAGAGGCCTTTAAAAAAACATGCAACATTCTAATCCCGTTTAAGTTGCAGCCAACACAGACCAGAGCCAAAATATCATCAAAACCAGGCAGCTTTGATGCCCGGGCCAAGACTTTAAAGACAGAGGAATGTGGAAGTGGGGGCTAGTGCCAGGTGTACAGCATAATTAGGCCTGAGTCAAATTATAAAGCAGCATATAAAATATGATGTTACTGATCAGCAACATATTTGAAATATGTTAGTGTTACTAAGCTAGCAGATGCTCAAGAAAGGAGTGAGAGAAACCATATCAGCTAACAATAAAGTACGAAGGGCCAAACAACTTGTCTGCTCATTAAATGCATGGCACTTGAGTGATCCATGTGCGTAAGAAACAAGTGTTCCATGGAAGTCGTCAACACTTCAGACCAGTATCAACTGGATAATGACTTGTATATTTCAAAAGGAGGAGACTTGTGAAGCAGGCGTCAAGTCTTCAAAAGCTCAAACTGACCCAAACTGCTTTTCATGGCTTGACAGCTCACTCAGTGTCCACACATTTCCATGCAACTATTCCCATGTGCGGTGCATTTGTGAGATTAAAAGCACGTCAACGCAACATGCAATGTTTGCATGTGAATAGGAGCCATACAGGATCTGTCACATCACTTATCTTTTGTATAAAACTGTGGCGTTCCTCTTGTCAGCTGCAAATAAGCCCATTGTATCCCGCTGATAAAAGGCAATCAAACAAAGTATATAATTGTGAAGTCAGGCATTAATTGCCTGTATAACTACCGCCTAATGCTGAAATAATTAAGAATGTCTCTTACTGGGGACTGGCAATGCAATTATCACCTTGATGACTGTGCCATACAAAGACATTCAGAGGGGAGACGGAAAACGAGCGAGAGGCAAATAACTGAAATGACGAAGATAATACAATTAGAACATGGCTGAGGGGGGAAAGAAACAAAGGGGAGACAGCCCCAAGGCTTTTTTCCAGCAGGGTTGCCATGTCTACACACTTCATTTGCATCCTTATAATGTCACAATTATGCTTAATAAGCTTCCAGAGCTGTTCAAAAAGCTTGTGGAGCCCTTACATAACTGTTTTAATATTTTTTATTTCCAACAGTACGTTTAAAATCTGCAAAATAACTGCTGCTTTGGAGTTTGTCTTCCTGCACCCAGCATTCAAGCTAATTCAAAGTCAACTATAAAAATAATTCAGAGTTAAGTGTCAAACAATGCTTCACTGTGCTACTTAAACCTTCATCTTTCTGATTTACT